>NC_045432.1:15582575-15882575 GCF_902635505.1 Sarcophilus harrisii | reverse complement strand
AGCACAGGGGATGTCATTTTACAGCTCAAAATTGACATCATTATCCTCTTCTTCCCCGTCCTTCTCCAAGATATACTTTCATTGCTGCCAGGAGAAAAAACAGGAAGTTGGAGCTGGGGGCCACGTTACTCTCCTTAAAGAGAAGGGCTGCTGGATCAGAGTTATGTCTATCTGCTGCCTGGAATATTTTGAGGCTGTAGTTTTCAAGTTCAAGCTAAACCTCTGGTTATGTTAATAAAGGGAAAAGGAGGGTGCCAAGCTTTATAGCCAAGTCTTGACTCCCTTCTCACGAAATAGCAGCTTCACAATGAACACACATAGCAAAGGAAAACCTATGTATCCAAATCAGTAGCAAAAGAGAAATCAGAGAAAGGGTACATAGGGGAATATATGTGTGACCACACACAGTGAACAATAGAGTAAAGGAGCCCTCTTTTGGGGAGTGAGATATCTTAGTTCAACCAAGAGAGCGTTAGATCTCACCCAAAGGGTAATACAGAAATGTTGGAGACTGCCAGATGCTCTCATATCTTGTCAGTCTTTTCCTTCAGCAGCCAGAAGTGGAGTGAAACTCTACTATCTTTCTCTCAAAGTTGGAGACTAAAGCTATCTCTCTCCCTCTTACTAACTCCATGCTGGCTGCCCACTTCTTAATCCCATGCAGCTGCTTTCTACCCGTGAGCTTTGGGACTGGGTTACAAATGAATGAACTCTGATTTATCGCATGATTAAGGGGTAAATGTTCACACTGCAAATTTAACAGAAAGGTCTCCTAATCCACAAGGAGCTGGGTTTACCAGTGTAACTGGAAGAAAAGGAATAGAGGAAACTCAGAGGTTCTGAGGCAGAAAGATGAGAATGTGATAGCAGAAATGGGGAGGGAAGGGAAGGAACAAAAGCTAGGTAGACAAGGCAGCACTCTCCCACTTCTCTCCAATTAATTCTCTTTCTAAGAAAAAAGCCAGGAATTTTCAAATATGTAAAGTCCCTAGAACACAACAGGGAGCCCGCCCTGAGGAGCCCGGGGTCTGGAGGGGACAGTCTGCCACCACCGGGAAGGCATAAGGGTCAGAATGGAGC
The DNA here is from genome assembly GCF_902635505.1 of Sarcophilus harrisii. NCBI lineage: Eukaryota > Metazoa > Chordata > Mammalia > Dasyuromorphia > Dasyuridae > Sarcophilus > Sarcophilus harrisii. The sequence goes on along the minus strand of NC_045432.1, from coordinate 15,881,495 downwards.
AGGGATTCGGATTTGGCAGCTGTTGACACTGAGGCAGAGATCTGCCGAAGGTCACACAGCAAGGGAGCGGCAGAGTTGGGGTGGTCACTCTCTGCCCCTTAGGACTTGGAAATCTCTTTGGTTCATTAGGCCTCTATTTTTGTCATTTTGTTCATATATGATAATAGGGATATGATTTCCCTCCCCTGCTCCCCACACCTATGACTGCTTCATTGTATCCCTGCAATTTTGTATGTTGATTCAGCGTTACCATTTTCTTTTATACACTAAGTAATTGTTGCTATTTCTTTTTTGATCCAGTCATCATTTAAGATTTCACTGTTACATCTCCAGTTGTGTCTGTATCTTTTCTTTGTGATCCCTAAGCCAATTACTAATTTTATGGCATTATGGTCCAAAAAGGACGTGTTAGATATTTTTGGGTCTTGACAGCATTTGATAAAAGTAAACTGAGGTGCAGAATTCTGAGCTTTATCAAGTCATTAGCAGGGCAAATTTACTTATTGGCAAAGGAGATCAAATGGCTACCTCAGTTAGGTCCATAACCCAGAGGAGACAGAGCTCCTTTTTATGAGCATAGAACAAAGAATAGAACTGGGTAGGTGAGGAAAAATAATGCAACTGGTTACAGGACTGGTAGCATTATGGGAATGAAGACAACATTATTAGTTGGAAATTGGGAATGAGGCTCTAGCAACAACTCCCTCCTTCCCTACTGTGACAAAGAAATGTTCAATGTTTGAGCCCACTTTCAAGGTTAGATTTTGGACCAGATGTCTTTGAATAAGAAATCAGATGATTTTGATCCCTTGATGTTCATTTGTATCCCGCAGGGACAACAAATTTCCTTGAGGCAAGAATGGGACAACGATTAACAAGAAAACTGAACTTCTAAATTTATGTCCTAGGCAAAGGGACAAACCAACTTGACTTGAGCAATCATACAAAATGTGGCAATAATATGGGATGAAATCAATTACAGAATTGAGCCAGTAATCATATACATTAGAATCACTTTGTGTTAACCACTTTAATACAGAATCAATTTAATTTCTTCATCTGCCTTTTTCAATTTTTATTTTTATTATTTAAAAACAGAATAAGAAAAAGAAAAACAGAAAAGAATACAAAACGAAACAAAAAAAAAAAACTAGAACATTGTCATATGCCCAACTAAACACCACATCCACCTTTTAAAAATTTTGTTTGCAACATCTGTACCCAATTTATCAATTTTTATAAAAGTTCCCTGACACATAGAAGTAGGTGTATTATTTAGTAATTTCATTTGGAATATGCCACAAATCTTTTACCTCCAGAAATTTGTCAGTTCCGTGCTGTCCCTTTTGTTTAGTTTTCTGTTAGAGTTATCCAAACTGATAAGTGTCATTGAAGTCTCCCTTATTTTTTGTATTACCGCCTATGTCTTCTTGAAGCTAAATTAATGTTTCCTTTGTGAATGTGGATGCTTAGGCCTTTGGAGCATTAAGTTTACTAATGATAGTAGTAGTTTGTTGTCTATGGTTCCTTTCAACATAATAAGCTCCCTTTAGTTTTTGAATATTTCTTTTTGCTTTTTCTAAAAGTAGGATGGCAACTCCTACAAAATAAAACCAATTTCCCCCCATTTCCCAAGTTATATTTTGCATGTATCTTTGTTTTTCAATGTGTTTCTTGCGCAGTATATCAGTGGTTTTTTTATTCAGTTTTTGTACCCCTTTCCAAAAAAAAGGATTTCTTTCCCTCTCTTCATAATCCATCTTTTGTTTTTATTTTCATTAGACTTTCATTCTCTGATTTGTGACCCCTCTACTTATCTGGTTTCTTTATTTTCTGTAATCAAAGATGTGAAGGCATCCATTCTAGACTCTCTATTCTAGTCATTTTCTGCCACTACCCTGTAGAGCGTGGCCTGAAGATTCCCATTTTCCATTTTGCCTCCCAGAACAATGTCAATTTTTACACTTTCCATTGGTAGGGCCCCTTTCCTGTGACCTTTTTTTAAAATAATGCAGACCACAACTTCTCTATACTCTCTCTTATTGAGCACTGTTCTACCTTTGGCTGGAAATCTCCTCCAAGTGCCCATGGACCCCACTCCTCCTGACTCCAATGGTCCCCAGGGGTCCCAACTCCTCCCTCCCAATGTAGAACAAGTAGACTTTTGAAGCACCAAACCCCTCAAGCTTTATTCAGTATCAGGTCCTCATCTTCCTTCACTAACCATTTTTCTTCCCTCATAGAAGCAGTTGTCAATAAACTCCTTCCCACCTCCAAAGTGAAATCTCCTTCCTTCCCTCCTCTTTCACCAATCACCCCTCTCCCCAATAGAATCTTCTCTTTCTGAAATTACAGAGGTCTCCTACCCCACTGCTAACTCTTTTTTAAGTCCCAGCACATCATGATGAGGTCCTGAATGGTGGGTCGGGCTGGCACAGAGAAATGGGAGCTTTGATGAAATTGTTCCTTGGGGCAGGCGAGGAGAAGGCTCTGATGGAGATCACATTATCTCCATGGTCGCTGCCTCTGGGGAGGTTGTCCAGTCAGAAATCCTAGTTATGTCAAACCTCTTTGGCCAACACTGTGTGGAAGTCATGGGCAGCCTCACCCTGCTATGTCCTGTCAAAATCCTAATCATGTCCCTGCAGATTAAATTTTCCCTAGAAATCTATTCAGAGCCCAGGCCATACTCACTGCCCTCCTTTGGGTCAGTCCTCCATGACACTCTATCTTGGTGTCTTTCCCTCTCCCTTGCCACATGGTGCCACTCCTAACCCCACTATGCTTCTCAACTCCACTCCTCCTTACAGCTATCTGCCTCTTTTAGGGTGCTACGTCCTTTTCTGGATTTCTGGAACCCCGAGCAGGGGTTCCCTAGCTTTGCAGGCCCCGCACCCCTTGGCTTTTCACCTTTCCATGCCTCTTAATGTGAAATGCATTAATTCTCCTGCAGATTCTCATTATAACCAAAATAAAGAGCTCCCGTTTCCTTCTCCAAGGGAGCACCAAGGCCGCTGTAACTTCTCTTATGGAATGACAGCATTTCTCTAAATCTCCTGGGCATCCCCTTGAGCATCCCCCCCCCCGGGGGGCTGCGATATTTCCTGGGATTTCACTTCAAACCTGGGACTTGCAGTTCTCCTTCCCAACTCTCCTCCCCCCCCCCCCCCCCAGCTCTCTGGAGGTCCCTGCCTCGGACACTGGGCCAGGCTCATGCTGATGGGCTCCTCAGGACCAGCCCTCCCCCCCAACCCCTCTGCCCGCTCCCTGCCTGCCTGACCTGCCTGACCTCTGAGCCTGGGTCCTGGAGGGCCCCGAACTGACAGAGAGCAGGGCCTTCCCTCCGGCACCCCCACGTGCCCTCCCCAGGGCAGTTCCTGGCCAAGGTTTCCCGTCCATGGCCCCTCATCTGCATCTCCATCTGCCCCTTTCCCTCGTGCTGCACCCCCTGAAGTGACCGACGGCTGCCACTTAATGCCCGGAACGGGGCTTTGGTTCTGGGGGCCTGGTCCCACATCCTGGCTCTGACTTTCTCAGCTTTTAGTAACCTGGGGGAGCCGCCATCTCACTCGGGCTCTCGGGGCGCCAGCCCCTCTGCCATCCCTTTCAGGATGAGGCCCAGAGGGTCCCTGTGGAGAGGCTGCCCTGATCCCCAGGGACCACCCTTGGGGCCTCTCTGGAGGGGAGAGCTCCTCCTGGAGGGGAGGGCTCTCTCTGGCTGCAGGGAGGCGAGGGGGGATGAGGGGGATGGGGAGGACAGGGGAGGTCAGGCTGAACGCTCGCCCCCCCCCCCCTCCATGAGGCAGCTGCTCCAAAGGGGAAGCAGCCGCCCCGGGAGAAAAGGACTTGCTCTCCAGCGCTGGCTGGATGCCCACGAGGCCCAAGCCTCATGCAGGGGACGGCTGCTCGGGCCTGGGAGGGAGCCCAGCCGCTGCGGCCCCTCCCTCCCCGGGGGTCTGTGATGGGAAGACCCCGCGCCTGAGGGACAGCAGCCCGGGTACCTGAAGCCCCTCCTTGCCCTGTCGGCCCCTCCCCCTCCCCCAGTGTCCCACGGCCTGGGTTGCCAGTCCCCGGGATTCCCGCTGGCCCGGCCCCTTCTGTCCCGCAGACTTCAGCCTTTCTCGGCTGCTCCCCCGCTGCTCCTGCCGATCTTCCCTTCCCGGAGCCTCCCACTGGGCTTTCCGCTCCCGGCCCGACTGCCCCAGGAGCAACTCTGTGGCGGCTCTGCCCACGAGGCTCCTCCGGACAAGCTTCCCTCGGGACAGACTTTAGCGCCTCGGACCAGCCACAGACACCGATTGCTCGAGCCGGACGCCCCGGGGGACTCTCCAATCCCCTAGAACTGGCCTGGGTTCTGTTCTCCACACTGACAACTTGAGGGACCTAGAACCCTTCTTCCCTCCCCAAGAAAAATAGTAGAGTTCCCACTCCTCTGTGTGTGGTGGAGGCGGGGGGAGGATGATGGACTTACACAATTGGAGGATGAAAAGATCATACATTTCTGCGCTGGAAAGGGCCTCGGAGACCAGGGAGTCCGAGCTCTCCCTGATTTTGCAGATGAGCCATCTGAGGCACAAAGAGCAGAAATGATATCCCCTGGGTCATAGATCTGTGTGGGGCAGAATCTGAACTCAGGCTTCTTTTAGTTTAATCTAGTGCTCTATCCATTATGCCGGACTCCTATTAGAACGTTTCTGCCCCGGGAAGAAGCATTTGCCCTCTGTTCACGTGACCCAATGATGGCTTCAGCGTTCTCAAAGAACCGAAATGGGGAGGTTCTCAGAAGCCAGAGAACGCAAGGTAACTCTGGAGGAAGAGATGCTCCATGTGTGCTTTTCAGGGCAGTCTGATCCCCAGAAGACCGGGCATGGTGTGGGGATGGAACAGAGAGGGACGTAGCCAGGAAGTGAGATGTGCTTAAAAGAAGGTTGGCGCAGACCCAAGAAAAACTTCAATAAATTCAAGTTGTCTTCTAATTACAGAATAGACAATGTCAAAACACAGTGTTAGAACATGACTGAATTGAGAGGGGCCTTGCATGTCAGAACTAGGAGGAAGGAGCCTTAAAACATACACTATTAGAAAAAGAAAGGGCTTCAGGGCAGAGACTATCACAATCCAAGAGGCGGTGAGCACCTAGAATGTCAAATGGTAGACAGGCTTAGTATATGGAACATGAGAAATGGAAGAGACCTTAGTAAGTCAGAGCCAGAAACATCCCTAGAATACAGAATATGTGATGTCAGAGTTGGAAGAGAACCTAGGGCCTAAAAACAAAGAATATCAGAGCTGGGAGGGATAGAGTTTTGAATGTTAGAATGGAAAGGATGTCTCAGACTGGCTAAGGTGACAGGAAAAGATAATGATAAATATTGGAGGGAAAACACTCATGCCTTGTTAGTGGAGCTTGAAATGATCCAAACATTGTGGAGAGCTATTTGTTACTGTGCCCAAAGGGCTATGCAAACTGTGCATATCTTTTGATCCGGCAGTGTCACTATTGGGTCTTTATTTCAAAGAGATTATGAAAGAAGGAAAAGGACCCATATGTAGAAAGATGTTTGTAGCAGCCTTTTATTTATTTATTTATTTTTTTGCTGTGGCAAGGAACTGAAAATTGAGTGGATGCCTATCATTTGGGGAATGGGTAAAGAAGCTATGGTCTATGAAAGTTATGGAGCATCATTGTTCTATTAGGAATGGTGAGCGGACTGATTTCAGAAAAGCCTGGAAAGATTTACATGAATGAGTTCTGAGTGAAGTGAGCAGAACTAAGAGAAAACTGTACCCCGTAATGACGAGATTATGTGATAATCAACTATGACTGACTTGGATGTTCTTCACAATGTGGTGGTTCAAGGCAATTCCAATAGACTTGGAATGGAAAATAACATCATCACATCCAGAGAGAAATAGATGGAGTCTGAATATGGATCGAAGCATAGTAGTTCCTTTTTTTGAGGTTGCTTATTGAATTATTGAATAGTGCTGGATTTATTTTTCTTCTAATTTACTATATGTAACACTTTGAAAAAAAAATTTGAGTTCGAAGATGTCAAACACAGGCTGGGAACCCTCTGATTTTTTTCTAGTAAATTTATTTATTTTTAGTACACATTACTTTATGAATCATATTGAGAGAGAAAAATCTGACTACAAAGGAAAACCATGAGAGATATAAAAACAGAAAAAAGAAGTAAACATAGGACATGCTGATTTACATTCAGTCTTCTTAGTTCTTTTTCTGGATACAGATGGCATTTTCTGTCCAAGGTCTATTAGGAGTGCTTTGGAGAAGCATAGTATTTTCACTTTTCAGTTTTTTTTTCTTTCTCATGTTTTTCCCTTTTGTTCTGATTTTTCATGGACAACATGAAAATGTGTAAATATGTTTAAAGGAATTGCATATATTTAAGTTATTTCCGATTGTTTGCTGTCTTGGGGAAAGGGTGATAAGGGAGGGAGGGAGAAAAAGTTGGAACACAAAATCTTACAAAAATGAATATTGAAAACTTTCTTTACATGTATTTGAAGATAAAATACTATTAAAGGGAAAAAAGGAATGGAAAGGATGTTAGAAATAATCAAGCACAAACTGCTCATTTGATAGATGGGAAAAATGAGGCACAAAGACTGGAAGTGACTGGTTCAATTGTTCCAACCACAAATTACTGGTAGACCAGAGGTTAAATCTCTAGTTTTAATGTCTATTCTGGGGCTCTTTTTCGAAGGGTTAGACAGCTAAAACAGTTTCCTCATAAAAAGGAAATGGAAGCCCTTAGACCAGTATTGTCTCCTTTCCCTGGAGCCCTTTCAAGAGAGACTAGTTCTACTGTCTCTCATTTGCAGTTATTTTTATTCTTCTCTTCCACGGTCTTCACATTTTTCTCATCCTTTTTTTCCAGCCAGTTAATGATCCTAAAGGAGTCTTGGCCATTAAATGGCAATCTCTGTAGTACCCCGGCATCTGACAGTCTTCATGAGAGATGGAAGACCAACTGAATGGAGGTCTTGGAGGAATCTACAACAGCCTCTTATGGAGATAGCAAGGAATTTGAGACTGGAAAAACAAACCCAATCAGAATCACTTCCCTATCACTTTACCATCCTAAGAGTTTCAGAGTTCCTAAGGTATAAACCATATATCAACAACCTGTGGTGTTGGCCACAGGTAGTCAGACTCACAAGGAGGATGACAATTAATTGTTAGGCATACATTGAGACTTTTACTTAAGCACCTGACCTAAAATGAAAGCACCAATCAAATCCAAGGCCTCAACTGAGCCCATCACTTGGGTTCCAGGACTCTACTGAGACCACCAACCAGATGCTAGAGCCCCAGCCTAACCATCCACTGGATTTCAGACCTCCAGCCAGATCATCAATAAAATCCCAGGCCCCAAAGAGACCAACAGCCAAGTTCTAGCTGCCATGAGACCATCAACTGGTTAAGGGGATTCCAGCACAGTCATCTACTATATTCTTCCTCAGATCCTCAGCATTTGCTTTTTTTTTTTTTTGATGGAACTCACATTGGAAATGTAACTTTTATTTTCCTTTACTGTCTTCAGTTAAAAAGTATTCATTTTTTTCTCTCTTCTAGCTGTATTCCTTCCTTCCTGCACTGAAAAAAGCAAAACCAAAAGAAAACCCTGGTAACAAGTATTCCTAGTTAAGGAAACCAAATTCCCACAAAAGAACAAGCAAACTTCAAACCAGCAGATGCTGTTGAAAAGCTCCAACCAAGAAAATATTTTCAGGATAAATCACAATTTATGGGGGTATACCAAGACAATATCAAAATGGGTACATGACTTAGACATAAAAGGTGACACCATATTTCATTTAGGAAAGTAAGGAATAGTTTAGCTGTCAGGTCTATGGAGAAAGGAAAGATTTGATGGGGAGCATTAGAAGATATAAAATGGATATTTTGATTATATTATAAAATAAATAGTTTTGCACTACAAAGCCAATGCAGCCAAGGTTAGAAGGAAATCAGAAAGCTGGGAAACACTTTTTACAAGTATCTCTAATAAAGGCCTCCTTTCTCAAATATATAAAGAAATGAGTCAAATTTATAAGAATATAAGTTATTCCTTAATTGATATATGATCAAAGGATATAAATAGACTATTTGAAGATGAAGAAATTAAAACCATTTATGGTTATATGAAAAACTGCTCTAAATCACTATTGGTTGGAGAAATGTAAATTAAAACAATACTTGTCAGATTAGCTAAGATGATAGAAAAGGAAAATGCAAAATACCGAAGGGGATGTTGGAAAATAGGTGTACGAATGCATTTTTGGCAGAGTTCTGAACTGATCCAACCATTCTAGAGAACAATTTGACACTATACCAGAGGGCTATAAAGCTGCACAATTTTTGACCCAGCAATACCACTACTAGGTCTGTATTCCAAGGAAATCAAAGAAAAGGGAAATGTATTCATATGTGCAAAAATATTTATGGCATATCTTTTTGTGGTGGCAAAGAAGTGGCAACTGAGGCAATGTCTATCAGTTGGAGAATGGATGAACAAGTAATAAGTGAACTGAGGCAAATCAGGAGAATAATGGACACAGTAACAATTTGGTAATCATAATAAACTTCGTAAAAACTGTGATCAACAAAATGATACACCCCAACTCCAAAGACTCAAGATGAAAAATGATATCCACCTCCAGACAGAACACTAAGGGATTCAGAATGCAGATTAAAGTCTACTTTTTTCTTTTTAGTTTTCCTACTTTTTTGGTAACTTGGATAATGCATAAATACATTTTGCATATTTGAGTATCATATTTTTTCTTTCTCAGTAAAGGTAGGGTGGTAAGATAGGTAAAGGAAGGGTGGAAGAAGGGAAGGAATTTGGAACTGAAAATAAGAATTTTTTTTTTTAGAAAGAACACTGCTAGGTGGCACAGTGGATAGAACACTAACCCTGAAGGCAGGAGGACCTGAGTTCAAATGTGGTCTCAGATACTTAACACTTCCTAGCTGTATGACCCTGGGTAGGTCACTTTACCCAATTGCCTCAGAAAAAAAAAGAACACTGCTTGGTAACAACATATTGTCTAGCAGAAAGTCTTCAGACATCATTGGCTCCAGTCACTTTAAACTTTATAAACAATGTCCCTGTCAGTCAGTTGCTATGCCCACTTTACAGATGAAGGGACTGAGCCTCAGAAAGGTGAAGGGACTTGGACACAGCTAGGAAGTATCAGAGGTGGAACTGGAAGCAGGCTCTTCCCAGTCCCAAAGCCCAGTACTCTAGGTATTCACAAAAGAATTCCAGAACTGAGATTTGGAAAGGCGTCCAGTGGCCATCTAGTCTAACCCATACAGAAAAAGGGATCCCTGATACTATATACTTTTTTCAGTTGTAAAATATTATATGTTTTATTGTACATTTGTTTATTTTTGAAGATATGTTCCAAATCCTTTTTTTTTTAATGGAGTGAGATATTTTCCTGGAGGGGTGTCTTTTTTTATAACAGTTTTTTTTATTTGCCAAAATACATGCAAAGATAGTTTTCAACACTCAGCCTGGCATAACCGTGTTCCCCACCTCCCTTCTACTAGACAGCAAACAGTCTAAACATGTGCAATTCTTCTAAACAGTTCCACATTTATCATGCTGCACAAGAAAAATCACATCAAAAGGAAAAAAAAGAGAGAAAAAATAAGCATCCAAACAACTTCAATAAGAAAGATAAAAATACTATGTTGTGAATCACATTCTATCCCGATAGTCCTCTCATTGGATGTGGATGGCTCTCTCCATCCCAAGTCTATTGGAATTGGTCTAAATCACCTCATTGTTGAAAAGAGCCAAGCACATCTGATATTATATACTTGAAAATTGATCATCCGTGCTCTGCAAGGCAGCCAGCTACCTTTAGCCTAAATCAGACATTTTGCATCTTTCCCCCATGTTGTCCTATTCTTTCAGCCTGCCCCCCCCCTCCTATCGCCCACAGCTCACATTTACACAGTGCTTTAATGTTTACTAATGCTTTTCCTACACAATCTCATTCATGCCTCTGTGGCGCAGCCCAGGGGTATGGGGGCATGATTTCCAGCCTGACCTTAGCAACAGTACAGCCCCTGCAGCAGGTGTACAGCAGGTGGCAGAACCTGGTCAGTGGTTCCCTGAGGAAACACACAGCGATGTGATGTCCCCATCAAGATTAATAATTGACATGATCAAGCCCTTATGGGGGAGGTTTAACTTCCTCAGAGTACTTTCCCATCCATGTCCTCTGGGTCTGTGTGAGGAGGGGTGCAGAAAGAGCTGGGTACTGTGATTGTCACTTCGGATTTAGGGAAATAATCTTGTCAAGCCTGAAAGGGAGTGTGATTTGAGTATGTTTTAATTGATGGGGAATAGTGATCATTAGCTCTCTTCCCATTATAGATTAGCTCCTTAAGAGCAGGGGCTCTTACTTCTGTACTCCCTGCCTCTCCCCCCTCCCTCTTAGCATAGTGCTTCACACATAATACGTGCTTCATAAATGCAGGCTTCATTCATCCTTTCATTTGTTCATTCATTCTCTCAGATTAAGGCTGGACATTACAGGACAAAATTGTATAAGAAGGACCTTTTTTAGGTTTCACGTATGGAAATTAAAAAGGGTCACTAAAAGAGTTTTGCCGTTTCCCAAAGGCAATCCCCCCTCCCTCCCTCCCTTCCTCCTCTCAACGTCTCCTCCTCCTCCTCCTTTTCCTCTTTTTCCTCCTCCTCCTCCTCCTCTTTATTCTTTCTCGTACGTAATTTTGGGGTTAACTGGATGCTGGTCGGCATTCTCTATCCATCCATTCATTCATCCTTCCCTCCATCTCAGCCAAAAGGCTCCGGAGCTGGGCAGCCGCGGGGGGAGGAGGGGGGGACAGACCGCGGGGAGCGAGCGCGGCGGCACGGCGCGCGGGGGACGGCGACACTGGCCGCGCAACGAAAGCGCCCCCCTCCCTCACAAGGGGCTGACGTTTTGCCGGGGTCTCCTAGAAACGCGCGCGCGTGTCTCCTGGTATATCATATAATAATAGCCAGCAACTCCATCACAATCTCGGTACACAGGCAGGCTGACGTCACCGCGCAGCTCCCTCCCTGGACTCGGACTTGGGAGAGGGGAGGGGCAGCGCCACGCGGCTCGCGGCTCCCGTGCCCCCTTCCTTCCCCAGGCGGCCAGCTGGGGGCGTTGGGGGGGGGACGACTGAACAGGGGGAGGGACGGAGGGAAGGTGGGGGGCGCAGCCACAGAAGGCTGTCTCTATGGTGAGCGGGAGGCGGCGACTGAGGAGGCGGAGAAGCGCGACCGCAGCGGCCCCGGCGCAGGTACCAAAGTAAAGGCGGACCACAGAGGGATTTGGGGAGGCGAATCTTTACTCGGCTCAATGAGAAGCTGCTGCAGCTCGCTAGTGCCGGACGGCTCTCCGCCGCGCGCTCCACCTCAACCCACCATGCCAGCCGCCCGTGCAGAGCAGAGCCCGCGGATCCGGGAAGTTTGGGCTTGCAACCTGGACGAGGAGATGAAGAAAATGCGACCCGTTATCCAGAAATACAATTACGTGGCTATGGATACGGAGTTCCCAGGTGTGGTGGCGAGACCTATCGGAGAATTCAGAAGCTACGCCGACTACCAGTACCAACTGCTGAGGTGCAATGTGGACTGGCTGAAGATCATCCAGCTGGGGCTGACGTTCATGAACGAGCAAGGAGAGTGCCCCCCGGGAACCTCCACGTGGCAATTCAACTTTAAATTCAATCTGAAGGAAGATATGTACGCCCAGGATTCCATAGAGCTCCTGACCATGTCCGGGATCCAGTTCAAGAAACATGAAGAAGAGGGGATCGAGACCCAGTATTTTGCGGAGCTCCTGATGACATCGGGAGTGGTGCTGTGTGACGGGGTCAAGTGGCTATCCTTTCACAGCGGCTACGACTTCGGCTACTTCATCAAGATGCTCACCAACTCTCCTTTGCCCGAAGAAGCCCGCGACTTTTTCGAGATTCTCCGACTGTTCTTTCCGGTCATCTATGATATCAAGTACCTCATGAAGAGCTGCAAAAACCTCAGGGGTGGACTGCAGGAAGTGGCCACTCAGCTGGAGCTGGAGCGCATAGGGTCCCAGCACCAGGCAGGGTCCGATTCGCTACTCACAGGTATGACCTTTTTCAAAATGAGAGAAATGTTCTTTGAAGACCACATCGATGATGCCAAGTATTCTGGCTACCTGTACGGCCTCGGTTCGGGAGCTACCCACGTCTACAACAACGGTCACCCCGGCTTCCAGAATCGCTTCCCGGGCCCCTACCACAGCAACTACCCGAGAGGCTTCCAGGGCATCCATTATATTCAGTACAGCAGAGATTCAGTATGGAGAGGAGACCCGCAAGCATTCATGAGGTGAAATAGAAAACAGGGCTAATTTAAAAAAAAAAATATCTAAACTCGTGCTTTTTTTTTTTTTTTTTCTACAGGTTTTTATCTCCAGTTAAATCCTTTGGTCAATACAAGCCTTTTTTTTTTTAAACCCTACTTTCTCAACTTGTTCTGTTTTGTCTTCCAATACTAATTATAACTTACCTTCCTACCACAGATCCTGAAAGGTAGAAGAGTTTTCGGCTTGAATTTTGCAGTGTATTAATTAATCCACCTGTTAGCAAGTATGTGTGGCCAAGGGGGAAAATTCCTATCTTACTCAATCTTTTGGTAACTATATCTAGTTGGTCTTAGTTTGGTCCCTGCCCCTCCTTTCCTCCCAATTCCCAGATTACCAAGCACTGACTGTAATTTAATGCCTTGTTTCATTTTTGTCTCTTCCAGCATGCAAGAGGTGCCAGCGTTTGAGGGTGAGGATCCTCAATTCTACACCTATGGAGAATGAATCTGCTCAGATCCCCTGTTTCAGTAGAAGGTTGAAGTTTCCTTGATGTTTGCTTGAAAATTGATCATCTGCCAGTTTTACACAGCATTCCCTTGTTTTGGACCCATGTTCACTGTGCTGCAAATTGTTGACTCAGCTAAGCTAATCCAAGAAGGAAAAGGAGAATTTAGTGACTGCTTTTCCTGATGTTTCATCTTCCAAACACCTTTAGTGTTCTTGGTTTTGAATTGGTATATGTATTAGATCTGTGATTGACTAAATGTTTTAATCTAGCTTTACCCACTTCAGCAAAGTCCCTTGTAACTGGCTTTTCAAGTTCTGTCGGGGAGCTGGCATCCAAGGAGCATCAGCCTGAACTTCTGTTGACAGCATCATTCCTTTTATTGCCCTTTTGCCTTTTAATTCTACTAACATTTCTTTTTTCTCCTCATTCCTGTCCCACCCTTTAAAAATAGTAATGTTTACTATGTAATTTGATGATTCTGCAAGTCAGCTTCATAATAGAAAGTCCAAAGAGAGCAAAGTCACCTTAGTTATATTTTATACCAAATTAAATTTGAAGAAATAAAATTGTACTTTTGTAGTTGCTAGAAAGACAAAAGTAATTCAGAGCCTTGTTGTAAAACAACAAAAAGTCCCTTAAATGAACTTGAATAATTTTAGTTATCCAAGGACTATAATGATTATTTATTTTTGTGTGTATATTTTTGCCATATATTTTCTATCTATTGACAGAAATAACTGTGAAGTACTTTCTTAGCCAAGCAGATTATGTGACCAGGCCAGAGCACATGAAGGAAGAATTTGGTCATTAGTAATCAAATACTAGCCAGAAATGATAGATGGCAAGTGTGTATGTATATGTTACCTGCACTTCAATCAGTATTATCTGTTTTCCAGATGGGCTTGTCTCCCTTATCTTTTAATACTCTTTTCTCATTAAGTTTGCTAGAACCTTGACTCACTGGGAAATATTCATTGAATGAACCTCAAAGGAGTTTGGTGGTAGTGAGAGATGGCAAAGGAGAGAAAGGAATATTCAAACTCCTTCACTGTGATGGAGTGGGAAGAAGAGTGGGAGTTAGTTGTGGGGAGAGCAGGAAAATGAGTAAAAGTGCAACCATAGCAAGGTCTTGATGAGGGCAGGAAGAAGAGAGGAGTGGAAAAGGAGAAGCTGGTATCACTCCTAATGCCCAGTCCAGTGCCATGTACAGAGCAGGAATTTGATGAATGTATTGTTCTTAGACCCTTTGGCTTCCTTCTAGGCTCAGGCCAAGGGACATCTTCTGCAGGAGGCCTTTCCCAGCTCCCTCAGCTGCTAGTGCCTTCCCCTCGCATATTGCCTTTCACCTAATCTGTCTATATATATATATATATATATATTGTGCGTATGTAGTTACTTACAAGTTTTCTTCCCTGTTAGAATGTGAGCTCCTTGAGAGCAGGGATAGTATTTTTTGCTTTTCATTGTATACCCAGTGCTTAGCACAGTGTTTGGCACACAGTAAGGACCTAATAAATGTTTGTTGATTGATTGCTTTGTCTAGTGTTTCTTGGGAAGTTTTCCCCTGAGGTGGTTGGGTACATCCCTGGGAGGTCATGTGTATCGGAGTCAGGGTATGGCTGTTTCCTGCTGCCCCAGCTGTCCTCAGAGATGGTCACCAGGACAGGGTTCAGTAGGAGTCTGTCCCCCTGGCCTAAACCCTCATGCCCCTTGCATACCCTAGCACTGGCTCAGTAGGAGGTGACCTGAAGGACTGGTCTGGGCTTTTCAAGCCTAAACACTGAGTTCTGCTTCTCCTTCTGTCTTCTTTTTCCTTTCTGTTCTTTCTCCTGATTCCTCTTCCTCATTCCCCTCCTCTCCCTCTTCTTTCACCTCATTTCCTTTCCCCCTCCTCCTTCCTCATGTTTTCTTCCTACCTTTCCCTCCTTTCCATCCTCCCTTTCTTTTCTTCCTCCTCTGTCCTTCTCTACTTTCCCCTCCACTGTTTTTTCATTGCTCTGACTCCTGGACCCTGGTGTCGGCCTGAAATCCCCTGTGCCGGCTCTGCCCCAGCCCTTATCCCAAGTTGCTACACAGCTGGCAGCCAGATCTCCCCTTCTGCAGAAAGGTTCCATAAGGGGGACACTGAGCAGTTTGACTGCTGAACCCAGAAAGGGGAGCATCCTAACATACAATGTACTTTATGGAAAGATGTGGGTGGCCGGGATTTCTTCCTTGGGGGAGGGCAGACCTCAGCAACTGGGACAGAGTGGGAGGCCTTGGGGAAGAACTGAGGAGAAGAGCATGGACGTGGAGCACATCAAGAAAGATTTTTGGTCAGACACAAGGAAGAATTGCTGACATCTTTATAGTGGTTTCTGCCTCTTAAGGACTTTCACATCCCCTTAAACTCCCTCCTCCCCATCCTACCTCTTTTACACACACACACACACACACACACACACACACACGCACACACACACACCCCATTGAGATAGGTGGGACAGGTATTAATATGTCCCTTTTATTTTATTTTTTAAAATTATTATTATAGCTTTTTATTTACAAGATATATGCGTGGGTAATTTTTCAGCATCGGCAATTGCAACACCTTTTGTTCCAATTTTTTCCCTCCTTCCCCCCATTCCCTCTCCCAGAAGGCAGGTTGACCAATACATGTTAAATATGTTAAAGTATATGTTAAATACAATATATGTATACATGTCCATACAGTTATTTTAATATGCCCCTTTTAGAGAGGAGAAAAATGAGGTATAGAGGGCTGGGGTGATTTGTCCAAGATCACAACACTAGGGAAGTGGCAGCCCCAGGTCTCAACCCCAAGTCCCCCGAATCTCAGGCTCTTTCCACTCCCCCTTGCTTGTAGGATACACTTGGTGGACTATTGCCTAAAAGCAAAAGTCACCACTGCAATTCTGTGAATGAGCTGGTTCACACCAGAGCAGAAGATTGCTAGTCTTCTCTGTCTGAAAGTCTTACTACTTCCTAGTGAGCACATGCTACTTACTAGCTGTGTGACTTTAATTAAGACGCTTCCCCTCTGCAAACCAAGAGTTTTCTGTCAGTAAAGGATTTCTTATTTGTAGTATTTTATTTTTCCAAATACATTCAAAGATAGTTTTCAACATTCACCTTTGCAAAACCTAGTATTCCAAATTTTTCTCCCCCTCTTGCCCCTCCTTCCTCCCCTAGATAGAAAGCAATCTGGTATAGATTAAACATATTTTAAACATATTTCCATATTAATTATGTTGTTCAAGTAAAGTCAGATCAAAAGGGAAAAAACACAAAAGAAAAAACAAGCAAACAACAATTAAAAAAAGGTAAAATACTATGCTTTCAGTTTCCAAAGTTTTCTCACTGAATGTAGAGGATACTTTCCATCATAAGTATATAGTAATTGCCTTGGATCATTTCATTCAGTGCTGAAAAAAGCCAAGTCCATCATAGTTGATTATCACACAATCTTGGTGTTACTATTTACAATTTTCTCTCTTTTTTGTTAAATATGTGGAATTCTTCTACACATATTTCTACATTTATCATGTTGCACAAGAAAAATCAGATCAAAAAGGAAAAAATGAGAAAAAACTAAAAATAAGCAAACAGCAACTTTTTAAAAAAAGATGAAAATTCTATGTTGTGATCCACATTCAGTCCCCATGGCACTCTTTCTAGATACTAATGCCTTTCTCCATCACAAGTCTATACAATGTTCTCTTAGTATTACTCACTTCATTTACATTTTTCCAAGCTTTTTTGAAATTATATTTTCTCATCATTTCTTATAGAACAATAATATTCCATTAGATTCATATAGCATAATTTATTCAGCCATTCCCCAACTGATAGACATCCACTCAGTTTCCAATTCCTTGCCCCTTCAAAAAGGGCTGCTACAAACATTTTTGCACATGTGGGTCCTTTCTCATCTTTTATGATCTCTTTGGGATACAGACCCAGTAGAGACTGTGCTGGATCAAAGGGTATGCACAGTTTTATAGCTCTTTGGGCATAGTTCCATATTGTTCTCCAGAATGGTGGGATCATTCCACAACTCCTCCAATGATGTATTAATGTCCCAGTTTTCCCACATCCCCTCCAACATTTACCATTATCTCTTCCTGTCATCTTAGCCAATCTGAGAGGTGTGAAGTGCGATCTCAGAATTGTCTTAGTTTGCATTTCTGAACTAGAGGATTTCTATGTAAGGTCCTCTGACATCCAACCCAGTGCGCTTTCCATTATAGCCCAGTTTTCTGTGCTAGTTTCTTTCTGCAACACTACTTTGCCAGGGTCTATAACAGCCCTTTTGATCCTTGCCCCTATCCATCCTTGAGTGGATGACTCCCCTACATTTTCTTCATGTACCCTTATTCCACAGAATGCTCTGGTCTATCCAGCCCTCAGAGCCCCCCAGGCTGACTGGTCACCAATAGTTCCCATCAACTTCCCTACCCCTTTCCCTTTCCCCTCCCACCCGAGTCACTGGTCCGCAGCTCCCCAGGGTCCAGGCTCAATGTCTTAGAAGCTTTTATCATCCCTAGGTCCCCAAGGAGGATCACGCTTAGGGACATCTACTCAGAGGCCAATCCTGTCCCCCAAGCTGGGCTCATCAAGAACAGAATCGATTCAAAACATACTTTTATAGAACCCATCACCACATTTAGGGTCCCATTGTTTTCAGTGACAGTGAATGTGGGCTGGGGCTCTTCTAATACAAAATGCACTGGGGAAGTGCTATCTGCTTCTCAGAAAATGATTTGTATTGGAGTGGCCAAGGTCTGTGTCAAGATTTAACGTTCCATGTGTCTCACAAGTTATGTATGACATTCTCTGTCCCCAGGCCCCTCCTAGCTCTGACATTGTGTGTTGTAAGGTCCCTTCTAGCTGATTAGGGGGGAGCCTGAAACTTCTGAAACACCCTCCAGGAAAAACTACATTCCCTCCACTAATGCAGATTGTCCCTTCTTTGAATCTTAAGGCAGTAGTGTCACCTTGAGCAGTGGTGTCCAACAGAAATTGGGGCCACTAGTGAAGACATAAGAGTCCTTGCTGGAGGTATATTGACTTGGTGTTTTAAAATGTTTTGGTCTCTATGTTTCAGTGTCTTCTTATTTATTTTGTTAAATATTTCCCAATTACATTTAAATCTGCTTCTGGCCCTGTTTTTGACACCTCTGGTCTAGAGCACTGACAGGTTAATTGATTTGCCCAGGGTCACACTTCTATCATGCTTTTCACTTTCTAAAGCACTTGTTTCAGAAAAATCCCATGAAATGGGAACTGCAAGTGGCATTATACTTATTTTTCTTTTTAATACATCTATTTTCAATGAACTAAAAGCTGTTTTTTTCTCTATCCCATTCTACCCGCCTTCTCCTGCAGGGGCAGAAAAAGAAGAAAATAAAATACTTTTGTACAGTCAATTCTAGCTAAACCAATTCCTATAGTGGCCATGTCCAAAAAAATGTATCTACTGCTGTGTTCTAGAAAACTATGGTTTCCCCATTTTCTATGCTCTTTTGGTCTTGATATTCCTAACATGCTTGTTGAATGTCCGATAATCCTGTTGCCTAGTCACTGACTAACAGTATCATTTTGGAAATATCTCTCTTGAATAAATATTGGAGTTCCTTCTATTAGCCAAATATGGATCTCCATGTCTTGATCAGTCATGTGGATTTCCCCCTTTTGGAATTGATCAGTTGAACAATTGTACTGCCTCATTCTATTTTGAGTGCTCTCTCATTCCCTATGAATAGGTAGAAGATATTCCTGACTGCTTATACATCTTGGATCCAATTTCTTAGGGACCGCCAGAATCTCTAATAAATTGAAATTACTCAGACACCTGTCTCAGTTTCCATGGCTGTGGATTAGAATTTTGGTCTCACAGTGTTGTAGAAAGAGCATACATAAGTTCCAGGGGGTATGGTCTAAATTGCCTTTCAGGATGAATGAGGCAACAGCCTGCTCCAATAGCGTATTAATGTGCCTGTTTTCTTACAGTTCCTCCTACCTTTTTCATTTTCTTTTTCTTTTTTCAAGTTAACCAACATGATGAATGTGAGGAAGAATCTCATCATTGCTTTAACTTGTATATTTTTATTAGTAGCAATTTGTAGCATTTTTTAAAATGTGGTTATTAATAGATTAAAATGTCTTACTCCAAAAGCTGTATTTTTATATTATTTCACTATTTAAGCATCTCTTAATTTAATGAGATCTTTTTAAAGAGAAATTTGTTGCAGTGATCTTTTCTTAGAGATCTGCTTCCCAAATTTTAGCTGTGTTGATACTGTGTGCTTACTTTTAATTTTTTAAAATCAAAATTTCCCTTTTATCATCAGTGATCCATGTCACCTTTTATGTTTCAGCAATGTATCCATTTGAATTTTATTTTAGTATAAGATATTAGTATATATATATATATATATATATATATATATACATATATGATTGTCATCTTATATAAAAATGTCTGCCTACCTTCTTCTAGGCTGCTTTTTTCCAAAGCAATTTTGGGTCAAACAGTATGTTCTTATTCCAGTAGCTGGAGCTTTGGATTTTTTGAATACTGGGCTACTATGTCCATTTGTTTGTGTATTTCACTTACCCAATCTGTTCCACATATCAACCTTTTCATTTCTAAATTAACCCCAAAATATTTAAGCTTCTACTTATTTGTAACTTAGTTTGATATTTGGTCCTACTAGAATCCCTTTTCATTTTTTTTACTTTATTTCCCTTGAGACTCTTGACCTTTTTTTTTCCTCCAGATAATTTTTATTATAATTTTTCCTATCTCTATAAAATACTACTTTGGTAGTTTAATTGACTTTGCATGGAATAAATAATTTAGATGATATTTTATTTCATTTGTTCACCCAACTGATGAGCAATTAATATTTTTCTAATTATTTAGGTTTATTTTTATTTACATATAGAGTGTTTTGTAGTTATATTCTGTGGTTTGTATGTTAAAACAGCTAAGTTTTGCTATTTCCTTTTCCAGCACATTTTATGGATGATGAAACTGAGATAAACAGGGTTAAGTGACTTACCCAGAGTCACACAGCTAATAAATGTCTAAGGCCAGATTTGAATTCAGGAACATCAGTCTTATTGATTCCCCTTCCTGTGAGCTATTCCCTGAACCACTTAGCTGCCCCAAATCACTCTGTATTTCACTGATTGGCCAATAACAGGTCTCAGCCCAAGCTTCTCTTGTCCATTGCTCAGGTTTTGATGACTCAGAGTGAGTGTAAATAGCAATTGTTTCTGTCCTGGTCAGAAATGTTCTTTCCTTCCTTGACTGATTCTTTGGTGAAGACAAAGTTGGCCATCTTTTATCTCAGTCCTTACCTCCACTTTAACTACTGAATGAGTGTTGCCTCATACAAATAGGAAAAGATCTTAGCTTAAAAAGGCCAAGGTCTCCCACTGCATTCTGAGCACCTCAGTTAGCCTGACCTATGTCTTGCCAATGACTCTGGAAGAGAGATGAGGGCTATGACTTTGCACAGCTCTGCCTCTCTTAAATCCATTTCACTTGAATGCCAAGACATCACCCTTCTGATTTAAATCTGTACTCTTGGGGAATGAAAAATGAACATCATCAGCAAACAACAACAGTTAGATAACTCAGTGAATAAGGGTTTGGACTGGGCATCAAAAAGATTTGAGTTCAAATCCTAGTAAAGAAAATTATTAGCTGATAACTGGGCAAATCACTTAGCCTACCTCTCAGTTTGCCCATCTATAAAATGAGGAATAATTTGAGGACCAAATGAATTAACATATGAAAGAACTATAAATTCTAGCTATTACTGTATTTATATAGTTTTTGGCATTTCTTGGAAGGTACACACCTAAGCATTTTATACACTCTAGTTATTTGAAGTAGATTTTTTTCTCTCTCTTCCTAACGAGTTTAATGACCATATACAGAAATGCTGATGAGTTATGTGTATTTATTTTGTATCCTGAAAATTTGTTGAAGTTATTGTTTCAACTTTTTTATTTCACTCTCTTATGTTCTTTAGGTAAATCATCATACCATCTGTAAAAAATTGGCAATTTTTCCTATCTTTCTTCAGTTTCTTTTCCCTCTCATTGTTATAGTTAATATTTGTAGCCCTGCAGTAAATAGTGGTGATGTTACATTTTATTCCTATGACAGAGAATGCTAGCTCTTACTTTTGGATAGATACTACTCATCATAAGAAAGATGCAGTTATTCCTGTGATTTTTATTTTTAAAGAGGATAGCTTTATCTTATCAAAAGCATTTTTTGTATCTTGATACCACCATATAAGTTTTGGTGTTATTAATATGGTCTATTTATATTGGTGGTTTTACTAATGTTAAACCAATTCTGCCTCCTGGTATAGATCAAGTGTGGTTATACTGTACAACTTTTGTGGTTACATTGTGTAGCCTTTGTAATATATTTCTAGAGTCTTTTGGTAATATTTTATTTGAAATATTTAAATCAATATTTTTAGGAACATTATTCTATACTTTTCTTTCTTTATTTCTGACTCTATATTATGTATCAAGAGAATAGTAGGATCATTTCTTTCTTATTTTTTTCAAACAGCTTATGCAATACTGGAATTAATTGTTCTTTGAGTGTTTGTTAGAATTCACTTGTAAATCCATCTGATCCCAGATATTTTCCCCCTTAGGAACATAGTTCTGGTTTCTTCAATTTCTCTTTTCTGAGATTGGGTTATATAAAACCTTTATTTGTTGTTCTGTTAATCTGGGAATGTATTATTTTTAAAACATTCATCCAATTCATGTAGGTCATTAATTTCTTTGGCATACAACTGAGAAGCTAATAATTTCCTTTATTCTACCTTTGTGGCGAATTTTTTTTAGTCTAGTAATTTGTTTTTCATCTTTTTAATCAACTTAGCAAACAGTTTATTTATGCCATTGTTTTATTTGAAGAAACTTGCCACTAATTGTATTCATTTGCTGATGGTTTATTTCAGTTTTCCTTACTCTGTTATTTTGGCTTTCAAAATATTGGTTTTAAATTTTTTTGGAGGCAATTGGGATTAAGTGACTCCTCCAGGATCACATACCTAGTAAATGTCTAAGGCTGTATTTGAATTTAGCTCTTCCTGACTCCAATCCACTATACTACCTTGGTGTCCCCAAAATGCTTCTTTTGGAGTTTAATTGAGGTTTTCTAACAATGAGGGGTTTTTGTCTTTTTTTACTTTTTAAAAAAATTCCATGGCAAATTCATTCATCTGCTTTTCCCTCTTATGTGAGTGAAAGTCTTTAGAGCTATAAGGTTTCTCCCAAAAGATTGTCTTCTCTTTTCCCATTGTCATTATTTTAAGTGAAATTTTTGTTTCTTAGATATTTTTCTTTATCCCATAAATTCTTTAGGATTAAATTCTTTGGTTTCTAATTAGTTTTTTAGTGAACTCTTTGTTTTCATTCTATTTCAGTTATTACTTTAGGTCTATCATATCTAACTTTTCCAAAATTATAGTCAAGTCTTTAATTTTTTTCATTTTCTTTTTTTTTTTTTTGGTTAGATTTGTTTAATTTGAAAGGTATAGATTTTGAGGTGCCAAACTTTACAATTTTAATATTTCTCATGATTACTCATTTAACTTTTAAGTATTTAAATAGCATGTCATTCAGTACATAACTAACATTATTTCATTGTTTATGGTGCTTTTCAATTAAATTTAATTTCTTTATTTATCTTTTTCATGAAGTCTCTTCTTGCAGTTGCCTTTTTTTGAGATCATGAATGCCATACTTCCTTTTTAAATTTCAGGTTTAGATTTTCCTTTAAACTCTTATTTCAATTTGTTTGAGTCCTTCTATTTCTAATAGATTTCTTATAAACAATATTTTAAAGTTTCTCCTTCTTAATCTTAGTGCCTTCACTCAAGGTTATTCCCAATTTATACTGCATATATCTTGTTTGTAAATAACTGTTTGCATGCTTTCTCTCTCATTAGATCATGAAATTTTTTAAAGAAGAGACTTTGGGGGGATTTATATCTCTAGCACTTACTATAGTGATTAGAATATATGAACACCTAAATAAATGTTAGTTGATTAACTTATTTCTTTCCATCATCTTCAATTTTATTGATGAGTTCGCCCCATTCATATTCACAAATTAATTGTGCATTTACCATCATTCTATCCTTTTATACTTTTTCTTCTCCTTGGTTTCCACTCCCTCTTTAGAAAGAAGATGGTAGTGAGGAGTATTCTCAGTACTAATTTCAAATGTTTGTTATTTGTTTTTGTTTCCCTACTCCTCTTTCCTTCACCCAGATCTCATTAATGAGTTTTTATCCTTTTCAAATGACATCTTTCCAATTCATATTCAATAATTATAGTTTATTTTCCTTATGACCAAACCTCCCCAAATTTACTCTCCATATTACCCCCCATCTTCCCTATCCCATTTCTTTCCTATTTCCACATTAAGTGAGATGTATCTCTTTGTGTGGGTTCTTCTCACTCATGATCAGGTCAGATGTAAGTGACTTTCAAGCCTGTTTGCCTCACCTCTTCCCCTCTGTTGTATAATCTTTGCATACTCTGGTTATGTGAAATAATTTCATTTTCTCCTCCTTTTACTCCTAGTACATTCTTTTCCCCCTTCATTTCCTTTTTCTTTTTAATTTTAATTTATTCATTCATTCATTCATTTTGCTGAGGCAATTAGGGTAAAGTGACTTGCCCAGGGACACACAGCTAGGAAGTGTTACGTGTCTGAAGTCAAATTTGAACTCAGGTCTTCCTGACTTCAATGCTGGTACCACCTAGCTGCCCCCTTTCTTCTTCTTTTTTTTAAATAGGTCCACAATTTTATTTATTTATTCATTTATTAGCAATTAATCCCATTTATCCAAGTCTACAGAGAAATAGAAATCAGAGAAAGCATATACAAATATAATATCCATATATGTATACACACATATACATACATGCACACACATATGTATAGATTCATACATATACACATATAACTTTATCTATCTAGCTGCCAGATAATACAGAGTGAAGGAACCACTGGGAGATAACAACACTATTCCCATGTTTCTAATTTCACTACCCCTATGATCTTTGATCATATTAGCAATCTCAAAGTACACTTTTATCATTTCTCCCTATTAAAATATGAACATTTCATTCTTGTTTACTTTTTTATGATTGCTTGCTTGTAATTGTCTTTTTCCCCCTCTCCTAATTTCTGTGTATTTCTAATTTTCTACCATTTCACTGGTAATGCTTGGAATTTCTTTATTGTATTAAAGGTTCCCTGTAGGATTATGCTTAGTTTTACTGAGTAAATTATTATTGGTTATATGCCTAAAACTTTTATGTTTAAATGAACATATTCCAAACTCTCCACTTATTTATAGCTGTGGCTATGAAATCTTCTGTCATTCTGACTTTGACTTCTTGAAGTATTTCTTTTCTGACAAGGAAGCTCTAGAATTTAGCTATAATGTTCCTAGAAGTTTTCATTTCCAATTTCTTTTCGGAGCTGACCAGTGAACTCATTCTAATTTCACCTTGCTCTCTGGTTCTAAGAAATCTAGGTGGGTTTTTTTTCATTATGTTTTGAAATATGTCTAGACTATTCTGTTGGTCATAGCTTAAATTATCTCTCCTTGATCTGTTTCCCAGGTCAGTTGCCTTGTTTTTTCTTCTTTCTTGTCAGCCTTTTAACTTTTTTTTTTTTTAATATTTCTAGTTGTTTCATGAAGACATCATCATTTATTTAAATCATCCTAATTTGCAGAGTTGACAAACATTTATAAAATTTTCATACTCCTTTTATTAAGCTGTTAATGTTCTAATTTCTTTTCAAATTCTTATCCATATAATTTTCATATTTTAAAATTATTCAAAGTTTTTTTTAACACTTTCTTCATTTGTTCTATGAATTTTATTTGAAATTAACTTTAATCTCTGCATTGTTTTGAAGCTTTATTTATATATGTTTGTTCTTGTGGTTTTCTGTCCTGGGCACTCCTGTTATGATAATAGCTCTTTATGGTGGGCTCTTTTTTTGGGGGGGATTAATTCATCTTTCCAATCTTACTCCCCAAATTCAGACTTTATGTTTGATCTAAACACAGAATACTTCTGGAGAAGGGCTATTGCTGCTTTCTTGAGGTATTCAAATGTGTTTTTCAAAGACCTCATAAGAAGCTCAGACTAGAGGGCCCCAAACCATATAATCCACTAGGAAGCCTGCCTTTCTGGTCTGTGTTTGCAAACTTCTGATTAAGGTTTGGGACTGGGCAACACAACTGTGGGCTTGCCTCTGGTTGGAGCTCTAGGGGACAGCTGGTCATGACCATTATCAGCTACTTGGAAGGCTCTGTGGTTTTCAGCAATAAAAACTTCAGAACCCCTATTGTTCTGAGTTCTTTAATGTAGTTTTTTTAGCTTCAGGCTTTCAAATGGGCAGGGGGTGAAATCTGAATTGTCCCTGCACCCATAAGTGTCAGAGTCACACAACTAGTGTTCCTTTCTGTTCCTATTCTTTGCCCCGTACACAGTCTCAGATTTACAATTGTTTCCTGTCCCCTGCCCAACACCTCAAAGAGCAGGTCCCTTCTTCATTCTGTACTGGATCTGTGCCCCAGATATAAGTTACCAGTGACAGAGCTGCCTGTTGTCACCTGTTCCTACTCCTTGCACAGTTTCAGGTCCCTCTATGCTGTGTCCAGAACCTTTTCTGGCTTTAGCACACAGCTTCCTAGTTCAGTCCCCATGTTAGAAGGCTCGTGTTGTAATTTCTTGAAAGATCTTGCCTCCAGTGTCCACAAACTGCTGTCAGTCTTCCTATCTAGCTAGGTCCAGTTGTGGAAAATGGGTCCCATGAAGTGGTAATACTATTCAGATGAATTCTATTCACAGTCATAATTATATGTAAAATGTAGTAATTTCAACCCAATGGAAATATGCAATGAAAAATTTTTAAAATGAGTTTTAAAATTTAGTTATCAGTATGACCTAACAGGAAAAAATAAAGAAATTATTTATTTCTTTAAAAGTGATAGGGTAATTGTAGAAAATAAAAATTTTAAGTGACTGAATGTAATACTGAAGACAACCGTACACTGATGATATGATGAAAAAACATTATTGGGGGCAGCTAGATGGGGCAGTGGATACAGTTCTGGTATGAAAGTCAGGAGGCTCTGACAGGAGGACACTTAGTACTTTCTAGCTGTGTGACCTTGGGCAAGTCACCTAACCTCAACTACCTCAGGAAAAAAGATAGAGCAACATTATTGTCATCTAAAATATTTTAGCAGCATAGACTGACTTAACTGTCTTTTCTTTCTTTAAATCCTCATATATATCCTGGTAAGTGTAGAGAGTTTTGTCCACATCTCAGGAAATTTTCATGCTCACATTTTCCAAGTGTAGTTGGATAATCTGGGGCATTATCTACAATCGATAATGCTTTAAACAGGATATTGTTGTTCTTGTAATAATTTTTAACAGCTAGGCTAAAACAAATTGAAAACCAATCTTTGAAATTACTCATACTTTCTTATTTGATTACCAAAGAACTGAAAATGACCAATGGTTGTAGCTTCTCAGATTTGGAGGACTCTGCAACTAACTTCTTAAATAGCATTGATTTTATTTTAAAATTCCCTTCTGAGTCCTAACAAATTCCTTTTATGACAGAGATATGATACTGATACCTAAACCAGGTAGGGTGAAAACAGAATAAGAAAATTATAGACCAATTTCCCTAATGAATATTGATGCAAAAATCTCAAATAAAATATTAGCAAAGAGATTACAAAAAGTCATCTCTGGGATAATACACCATGACCAAATAGGATTTATATCAGGAATTCAGGGCTGGTTCAGTATTAGGAAAACTGTTAACATAATTGACTACATCAATCAATCAAAAATCATATTATTATTTCAATAGATGCAGAAAAGGCATTTGATAAAATCCAACACCCATTCCTGTTAAAAAAAACCACTAAACAGTACAGGAATAAATAGTTTTCCTTAAAATGATCAGTAACATCTATTTAAAACCATCAGCAAGCATCATATGTAATGGGAACAAACTAGAAATATTCCCCATAAGATCAGAGGTGAAACAAGGTTGCCCCCTATTACCATTATATTCAACATTGTATTAGAAATGTTAGCTTTGGCAATAAGAGAAGAAAAAGTGATTAAAGAAATTAGACTAGGTAATGAGGAAACCAAATTATCACTCTTTGCAGATGATATGATGGTATACAAAGAGAACCCTAGAGAATCAACTAAAAAAAGTTGCAGGATACAAAATAAATACACATAATCATCAGCATTTTATACATCACTAACAAAATCCAACAGCAAGCGATACAAAGAGAAATTCCATTTAAAATAACTGTTGATAATATAAAGTATTTGGGAGTCTATCTGCCAAGGCAAAGTCAAGAACTATATGAGCACAACTACAAAACACTTTCCACACAAATAAAGTCAGATCCAATCAATTGGAAAAATATCAAGTGTTCATGGGTAGGCTGAGCTAATATAATAAAAATGACTATACTACCTAAATTAATCTACTTATTCAGTGCTATACCAATTAAACTCCCAAGACATTATTTTACAGATCTAGAAAAAAATAATAACAAACTTCATATGGAAAGAGAAAAGGTCATGAATTTCAAGGGAATTAATGGGAAAAAAAGCAAATTAAGGTGACTTGATTGTACTAGACCTAAAACTATAATAATAAAACAGTAGTCATCAAAACCATTTGGTACTGGCTAAGAAATAGAGTAGTCAATTAGTGTACTAGGTTAGGTTCACAGGAAAAAATGGTCAATGACTATAGTAATCTAGTGTTTGACAAACCCAAAGACCCCATCTTTTGGGATAAGAACTCACTATTTGACAAAAATTGTTGGGAAAATTGGAAACTAGTATGGCAGAAACTAGACATTGATCCACATCTTAACATCCTAGACCAAGATAAGATCGAAATGGGTTCATGATTTAGACATAAAGAGTGATATTATAAGTAAATTAGAAGAACATAGGATAATTTACCTCTCAGATCTGTGGAGAAGGAAGAAATTTGTGACCAAAGAAGAACTGGATCTCATTATTGAACACAAATAATTTTGATTATATTTAGCTAAAAAGTTTTTGTACAAACAAAACTAATGCAGACAAGATTAGAAGAGAAGCAATAAATTGGGAAAACATTTTTATATTCAAGGGTTCAGATAAAAGAGAATTGCCTCAAATTTATAAGAATTCAAGCCATTCTCCAGTTGATAAATGGTGAGAGTAATAGACAATTTTCAGATGAAGAAATTGAAACCATTTCTAGTCATGTGAAAAGGTGCTCTTGATCACTATTGATCAGAGAAATGCAAATTAAGACAACTCTGAGATACCACTACATGCCTCTCAGATTGGCTAAGATGACAGGAAAAGATACTAATACGTTGTTGGTGGAATTGTGAACAGATCCAACCATTCTGGACAGCAATTTGGAATATGCCCAAAGGGTTATCAAACTATTCATATCATGGACCCTTTGATCCAGCAGTGTTTCTACTGGACTGATATCCCAAAGAGATCTTAAAGGAGGGAAAGGGACCCACACGTGCAAAAATGTGGAAGCACTTTTTTTAGTGGCAAGAAACTGGAAACTGAGTGGATGTTCATCAGTTGGAGAAAGAAGAATAACATATGAATGTTATGAAATATTATTGTTCTATAAGAAACAATCAGCAGGATGATTTCAGAGAGGCCTGGAGAGATTTACATGAACTGCTGCTATTCAAGCCAATTCCAATGGACTTGTGATGGAGAGAGCCATCTAGATCCAGAGAGAGGACTGTGGGAACTGAGGGTAGATCACAACATAGCATTTTTCACTCTTTTGGTTGTGGTTTGCTTAAATTTTATTTTCTTTCTCATTTTTTAAACTTTTTGATCTGATTTTTCTTTTTCAGCAAGATAATTGTATAAATATGTATGCATATATTGGATTTAATATATTTTTTATCATGTTTAACATATATTAGACTGCTTGCTATCTAGGGGTGAGGATAGAGGAAGAGGAGAAAATTTGGAACACAAGGTTTTGCAAAGGTTAATGTTGAAAAATTGTCCATGCATATGTTTTGAAAATAAAAAGCTTTAATAAATATAGTAAATAAGTAAAATCCCTTCTGTATTTCCTCCAAATAAAAGGCTATCTGTATACACTTTATTTCTGGGTTGAGTTTTCTTTCTTAAAAATGAAAGCTCTGGAGTGGATGCTCATCAGTTGGAGAATGACTGAATAAGTTGTGGTATATGAATATAATGGAATATTATTGTTCTATAAGAAATGATCAGCAGGATGATTTCAGAGAGGCCTGAGAGACTCACATGAACTGATGCCAGTGAAATGAATAGAACCAAAAGAACATTGTACACAGCAACAAGAAGATTATGTGATGATCAACTGGGATGGACTTGGTTGTTTTCAACAATGACATAATTCAAGGCAATTCCAATAGGCTTACTTGTGATGGAGAGACCATCTGCATTCAGAGAGAGGACTATGGGACTGATTATGGATCAGAACATAGTATTTTCACCTTTTTTGTTGCTGTTTGCTTGCTTGTTTTTTCCTTTCTCATTTTCCCCCTTTTGATCTGATTTTTCTTGTGCAGCATGATAAATGTAGAAATATGTTTTGAAGAACAACACATCTTTAACCTATATTGGATTACTTGCTGTCTAGGGGATATGGGAGGTGAGGAAGGAGGGAGAAAAAATTGGACCACAATGTTTTGCAAAGATGGATGTTGAAAAGTATCTTTGCATGTATTTTGAAAATAAAAAGCTATTATCATAAAAAATTTAAAATTCTATTATTGTTCTGTAAGAAATGACCAGCAGGATGAATACAGAGAGGCTTGGAGAGACTTACATGAACTGATGCTAAGTGAAATGAGCAGAACCAGGAGATCATTATATACTTCAACAATGATACTGTATGAAGACGTATTCTGATGGAAGTGGATTTCTTAGACAAAGAGACCTAACTCAGTTTCAATTGATCAATGATGGACAGAAGCAGCTACACCCAAAGAAAGAACACTGGGAAATGAATGTAAACTGTTTGCATTTTTGTTTTTCTTCCTGGGTTATTTTCACCTTCTGAATCCAATTCTCCCTGTGCAACAAGAGAATTGTTTGGTTCTGCACACATATATTGTATCTAGGATATAGTGTGGCATATTTAACATGTATAGGACTGCTTGCAATCTAGGGGAGGGGGTGGAGGGAGAGAGGGGAAAAATCGGAACAGAAGTGAGTGCAAGGGATAATGTTGTAAAAAATTACCCTGGCATGGGTTCTGTCAATAAAAAGTTATTATAATAAAAAAAATTAAAATTCTGATAGAAATCCTTTACCTGAGTAAGTATATTCTACCACAATGAAATTTGCTGATTAATGTATTCACCTTCTTTGATGATTTTCTTCAAAATATCAGGCTATTTAGCTGCCATATCATTATCTCTATTGTCTTCCTCTGGATAATTTTAACATTTTATTTATTTGTGTGTATGTGTGTATGAGTGCATGTGTGATTGAACTTGATTCCTTTTTTAATAATAGCTCTTTATTTTCAAAATAAAGTTTTCAACATTCACCCTTGAAATTTCTTGTGTTTCAAATATATCTCCTTCTCCTCCTCCACTCCTTCCCCTAGACAACAAGTAATCCAATATATGTTAAACATGTGCAATTCTCCTATATATATTTCTACATTTATCATGCTACACAAGAAAAATCATTTCTAAAAGGAAAAACATGAGAAAGAAAAAAAGCAAACAACAACAAAAAAGGTGAAAATACTATGTTGTGACCCACATTTGCTCCCCATAGTCATCTCTCTAAATGCAGATGGCTCTCTCCAACACAAGACTATTGGAAATGCCTTGAATCACCTCATTGTCGAAAAGAGCCACATCCATAAAAGCTGATCATCACATAATATTATTGCTGTATACAACATTCTCTTTGTTCTTCTCACTTCCCTAGCATATGTTCATGTAAGTCTCTCCAGGTCGTTTCTTATAGAATAATAAGATTCCATAACCTTCGTCTACCATAACTTGTTCGGCAAATCTCCAACTGAGTTATCTGTTCCTTTTCACTACAAAAAAGACAACTACAAACATTTTTGCACATGTGCGTCCTTTTCCCTTTTTTATGATCTCTTTGGGATACAGATCCAATAGAGATACTGCTGAATCAAAGGTTATGCATAGTTTGATAGCCCTTTGGGCACATGAACTTGATTCTTAAAGCAACTGGACCAGCCAATGTTTGCAGTAAAAGTTTCTTCATTATTCACTTTATTTTCATTTTTTCCACTACTCTAAGTAATCTCGATGTTTTTATCTGTTTGGCTGCTCTAAAAGGAAAGCATTTTTTAAAATTTTCAATTTCAATTTTCAATCCAAACAGCTAAAAGATACTCTATTTCTGTCACTGTAACACTTTTATTACTTCAAATTGTTTTCAAACTAAAAATATAAAACTGAAGCAACTTTGCCTTTAAAAAAACTGCCTGCATTTTTATAGTATTCTGTGTCATATTCTGAAGTATTCAGACATCCAGTCATCTTTTAGAGTTACTATGACCACATTCATGACAATCTGATACATCAAAATTTACAATTTTTATTTTAATGTTTAATAAGCTTCTTTTTTGTGCTGGCAAAAGAAGAAGCTTATTATAGCATTAAAATAAAATTTTAAAACACTTCTGGCAGTGTTTTCAATTAGGAGTATCATTCCTTTAGTCCATATTGTTAAGGGCTTTTTTCAAAAGCTCTAACTTAACCCAACAGTTGGTAACATGGCATGACACAATCTATCGCGTCTACACATGATAACAGGCAAGTATAGACTACTAATTTATCACCATGTAACAAGCCTGGACTACCTTAAATGTGTCACATTAATTCAATTTTGGCTTTCATTAAATTACCTTGTATAATTTTATAATTCACACTAACTTGAATTTTGCATTATTGGATTTTGCATTAATTGCAACCTAGCTCTACAAAGTTGGACTAGAAAAATGACTCACTAATTTTTCTTTGGTTTTTCAAATCAAGATTTGGCCTAGAGTGATTTGAGTCTTTCTTGGATTAACTGTGATGAGGAGCTGAGCCATACTGTTTCTTTCTTAATTGACTTCTTTATTATATACTTTTACTAGATGAGATAACCAAGATCAAGAAAGGTTAATGTTATTTATTCATAGTAGCACAATTAATGTTTTGAATGTCAGAATCTTGAAATCTCAAGCCCCAATCACCTTTTTCATTATTGACCTTGGAATTTTTTTTTTGCTTAGAGATGCAGAATGAAGTGAAGGAGCTTGTGCAATCTCTTTCCCTCAAGATTTTTAAATAGAAAGAAGATGCCACCACTCAACATACTTACTTTACTTTCACTTGGACTAAGGCTGTATGCTTCATAGAAATTGGGGAACAGAACAGATGATCTCTAGAGGCCCCTTCTATGAATCAGACACTGGAGCACATGTTTTCCTTTTACTGAAAGTTGGTCAGGAAGGGCAGGCAGTAGGGCAGCCCTGACTCAATGCACTGAGAATTGAAGTCTCCCAAGTCCCACAACTCCCTGCTTCTTGGTGCATCCCTAAGACCATCTGTGAATTCTGTTTCAGAGAAACTGGGGATGAATTGTCAAAGTTTCTAGAGAGGAAGAGAGGAAGATGTAGGACCCAGAGAAATTTCATGTTCAACTTCTCACCTCCCAAGGATATCAATCTGAAACCTAAGTGCTCTGACTTAAGGAAAGTTCAGGTGGCTACTTTGCAGAAAACTTGGGAGGGAAGAATTAGAAAAGTGAAATAGGGTGCTAGAGTAGAGATTTTTTTAAATGGATAGAAACTCAGTGGATTCTCAAATCTTATGATAAATGGATCCCTGTGATAAATCAACACGTATTTGTAAAGTGGGTACTATGTGCCAGACATTGTGCAAAATTCTGAGAATAAAACTGGTTCCTGGCATCAAGACACTCATATGCTAATGATAAGGATGTTGATTTTGTCTCAACATAAGGAATAATTAGAGTTCTGCATAAGTGAAAGGGCTTCTTCAGGAGGTAGTGAGTTTCCCATTACACATTGTCTTCAGTGTAAGCTGAGGATCCTATATCCCCAGACCTCCCAACATTTGCTGCAGTTAGAATAAAAGATTTCTAAGATCCCTTCTTTCTCCTAGCCCATCCTCAACAATCTCAAAACTTACATAGTAACCATTTTACAAATAGTTTCCAAGTAAATGGTAAAAAAGAAAGATGTTCTGGGAGAAGGGGGAAGGGAGTAGAAGAATTGAAAATATTATCTCACATAAGAGAGATACAAAAGAGTTTTTTTACAGTGAATGGGGAAAATAGGGATGGTGGCAGAAAATACTTGAACCTTACTCTCATCAGAATTGGCTCAAAGAGCACTTAATACACATACTAGGGTGTAGAAATCTACCTTACCCTACAAGGAATTAGGAATAGAAAGAGGTAAAAGAGGGGTGTGGGGTTGATAGAAGGAAAGGTGGATTAAGTGAAGCAGTGGTCCGAAGCAAAAGAGACTTTTAAAGAGGAACAGAGTACAGAGAAGCATAAGCAGAGAGAAAATAGGATGGAGGGAAATGCCCAGTTTTAATCATAACTGTGAATGCAAATGGGATGAACTCACTCATAAAACAGAAGCAGATAGAAGAATGGGTTGAAACTCAGAATTGTGTACCAAAAACACCCTCGAGGAGCACTAGATGACACAGTGGATAGAACACTAGTCCTGAAGTCAGGAGGAGCTGAGTTCAAATTTGACCTCAGATACTTAACACTTATAAGCTGTGTGACCCTGGGCACTTAACCCCAGTGGTCTCACGAAAAACAAAATTAAAAAAAACACTCTTGAAACAGAGACATATACAAAGTAAATATGGAGCACTGGATCAGAATCTATTATGCTTCAATTTAAGTAAAAAAAGGAAGGATAGCAATCATAATCTCTAAGAAAAAGCAAAAGCAGACATAACTAAAAGAGATAAGCAAGGAAATTACATTTTGCTAAAAATGCACCATAAACAATGAAGTAATATCATTACTTCAATAATTAATTACTTTTTAAAATTAAATTTAAAATTAAATTAATCATTATTTTAATCAATTTAATTATTAAATTATTCCAGTAAGTAATAACATAATAATATATGCACCAAATAGTATAACATCCAAATTCTTAAAGGAAAAGTTAAATGAATTATAGGAGGAAATAGACATTAAAATTATACTAATGAGGGACCTAAATTTTCCTTTCTCAGAACTAGATAAATCAAACAAAAATAAATAAAGAAATATAAGAGAGAGAAATAGAATTTTAAAAATTATATGTGATAGACCTTTGGAAAAAAAACTGAATAAGAATAGAAAGTAGTATAGATTTTCTCAGCTGTACATGGCACCCTCATAAAAAAAATTGACTATGAATTGGGGCATAAAAACCTCACAACCAAATACAGAAAAGCAGAAAAATTAAGTGCATCCTTCTCCAGATCATAATGCAATAAAAATTACATTCAACAAAGCTCCATGGAGAGACACATTAAAAATTAATCGGAAACTAAATAATCTGCTCTAAAGAATGAGTGGGTGAAAGAACAAATCACAGAAACAATCAGTAATTTCATTAAAAAGAATAACAACAAGGAGACAACATATCAAAATTTATGGAATGCAGTAAAAGGGAAATTGATATCTATAAATGTTTACATCAGTAAAATAGAGAAAGAACAACACATCAATGAATTGGGAATGCAATTAAAAAAAAACTAGAAAAGAAGCAAATTAAAAGTCCCCAGTGAAAGACCAAATTCAAAATCCTGAAAACCAAATGAGAGTTTAATAAAATCTAAATTAAGAAAACTATTGAACTAGTAAATAAAACTAGAAAGTGGTTTTATGAAAAACAACAACAATAAAATAAATAAACCATTGGTTAATTTGATTTTAAAAAGAAAGAAAACCAAATTCCTGGTATTGAAAATTAAAAGAATGAATTAACCAACAATGAAGATAAAATTAGAGCAATTATTAGGAGTTATTTTACCCAATTATATGCCAATAAATTAAAAAAACTAAGTGAAATGGATGGATATTTACAAAAATATAAATTGCCAAGGTTAACAGAAGAGGAAATAGAATACTTAAACAACCTCATTTTTAGAAAACAAAATTAAACAAGCCATCAGTGAACTCTCTAAGAAAATCCCCCAGGACCAGATGGAGTCACAAGTAAATTCTATCAAACATTTAAAAAACAATTTCATTACTCTATAAAACATATGGGAAAATAGGCAAAGGAGACCTAGTAAATTACTTTTATTATATAAATATGGTACTGATACCTAAATAAAGAAGAGCAAAAACAGAGAAAGATAACTATAGACCAATTTCCCTAATGCAATATATTGATGCAAAAATTTAAAAAAAAATGCTAGCAAGGAGATTACAGCAATATGTCACAAAGAATATACACTATGACAAGATAATATTTATGCCAGGAATTTAGGGGTGGTTTGATAACTTGGGGCTGGTGCAATATTGGGAAAACTATCAACATAAATAACAAAAACAACAATAAAAAATAACAAAAACAATCATATAATTATTTCAATTGATGGAGGAAAGTCTTTTAACAAAATATAGCACTCATTCTTATTAAAAACTCTATAAAGTATAGGAATAAATTAAGCTTTCCTTAAAATAATAAGTATAAAATATAACTATATATAATATCATAATAAGCATAAAAAATAATACTATCTAAAACCATTAGCAAACTATCTATAATGAAGGCAAGCTAATAAGATCGGGGGTGAAGCAAGGATGTCCATTACCATCATTATTATTCAGTATCATACTAGAAGTCCTAGCTATAGCAATAAAAGAAGAAAAATGAATTGAAGTAATTAGAATAGGTAATGAGAAAACAAAACTATGACTCTTGCAGATAATAAGGTGGTATGCTTTAGAGAATCCTAGAGAATCAATTAAAAATCTAGCTGAAAAAATTAACTTCAGCAACAATGCAGAACAGAATCACAAAATAAATCATCACACCACAAAAATCATCAGCATTTCTATATAATGCCAACAGAGTTCAACAGGAAAGACATAATGAAAAATTCCATTTAAAATAACTATAGACAATATAAAATATGTAAGAATCTTAATACGTAATATTTAATACCTTCCAAGACAAACCCAGGAATTATATGAGCACAATTACAAAACATTTTCAAACAAATAAATTCAGTTTTAAACAACTTGAGAAATGTTAATTTCTCATGGGTAGGCTTGAGACAATATAATAAAAATGACAATGCTACCTAAATTAAATTTATTCAGTGCCATACCAAAACCACTTTTGCCAAAACCAAAAACCACATGCCAAAACCAAAAACACTTTTATAGAGCTAGAAAAAAATAACAAAATTAACAAAATAACAAAATCTGGAAGAACAAAAGCACAAGAATGTCAAAGGAATAAAACAAAAGTGAAGGAAAATGGCTTAGCAGTACCATATCCCAAACTGTTTACAAGGTGGTAATTATCAAACAATATGGTACTGCCTAAAAAATTGAGTGGTGATCAGTAAAATAGATTAGGTGCATGATATATAGTAGTCAATAACCA
The DNA here is from genome assembly GCF_902635505.1 of Sarcophilus harrisii. NCBI lineage: Eukaryota > Metazoa > Chordata > Mammalia > Dasyuromorphia > Dasyuridae > Sarcophilus > Sarcophilus harrisii. Next base: position 15,844,797 of record NC_045432.1, on the reverse strand, counting down.
TAGTTATCTAGTGTTTGATAATTGCAAAGGTCCCAGTTTTGAGGGGTAAAAAATTGCTAAAAATTTCTGGAAAAACTGAAAAGCAGTTTGGGAGAAATTAGGTATAGACAGTATCTCACAATGAAACACCAAGATAAAGTAAAAAAATGGGTATATGATTTAGAAATAAAGAGGTTATATCACAAGCAAATTAAGGGAGCAGAGAATAGTATGCTAATCAGATCTGTGGGTAAAAGAAAAATTTATACCAAACAAGACATAACATTATGGGATGTAAAATGAATAATTGTTAAATTTAAAAGGTTTTGCACAAACAAAACCAATGCAATCAAGATTAAAAAGGAAAGCAGAAAACTCATAATAAATTTTTCAGCAAATTACTCTGATAAAGGTGTAATTTCTCAAACATATAGAAAAATGAGTCACATTTACAAGACTATGAGGCATTCCCCAATTGATAAATAATCAAAGGATATGAACCATTTTCAGATGAAGAAATAAAAGCTTTCTATAGTCATATGAAAAAATGCTCTTGTCATTACTGATTACAGAAATGCAAACTAAAACAACTCTGAGGTATGAACTCATACCTAACTAATATGACAGCAAAAGGAAATAACAAATGTTCAAGAAAACATGAAAAAACTGAGGCAGCAATGCACTGTTGGTGGAGTTATGAATTGACCAAAACATTCTGGCAAACAATTTGGAGATATGTCCAAAGGGCTATCAAACTGTATATATCTATTGACTCAACAATACCACTACTAGGTTTGTATTCCAAAGAAATCAAAGAAAAAGGGAAAAGTCCCATATGTACAAAAATATTTATAACAACCCTTTGTGTGATGGCAAAGAACTAGAAATTGAAGAGATTCTCATCATTTGGGAAATGGCTAAAGAAATTGTCATATATGATTGTGATTGAATACTATTGTGCTATAAGAAATGACAAGCAGATTGCTTTCAGAAAAACTAGAAGGAGTTACTTAAAGTGATGCAAAGTGAAATAAGCAGAGCCAGGAGATGATTGTACACAGTTACAGCAACACTGTGTGATGACCAACTTTCAATGACTTATCTATTCTAGCAATATAAGGATATAAAATAATCCCAGAGAATTTACAGTGAAAAAAATGCTATCCAGCTCCAGAGGAAAAAAAAATTGATGGATTCTGAATGCAGATGAAAGCATATTTTTATATGGGTTTTTTGGTTGTTTCTTTTTTCTTTTTTTTTTTTTTTGGTTTGTGTTCTCTTTTTCAACATGGTTAATATGGAAATAGGTTTTTATGACTGCACAAGTATAATCAATGTCAAAGTGCTCACAAGGAGCAGGGAAGGGATTTGGATCTTAAAAATTATTTTTAAAATGAATGTTAAAAATTGTTTTTCATTAATTGAGAAATTTTTAAAATGTCCTTTAAAGCAATAAAAATTGGGCTAATTATTGTAAAGTAATCCAGGCTGGGAATGTCATTGGATCCTAGAATGTGAGATTTGAGAGGAACCATGGATTGGAGAATATGGAATGTCAGAGTTGAAAGGTAACTTGGAATATATAATGTCACTTCTCCAGAGGGACCTCTGAGTATAGATTGGCCATAATATAAGGGTCCTCAGTATACAGAGGGACAGAGCTGAGAATTTCATTGATAAGAACACTGAATTTCATTACTGAAAGCACATTTGGTTTGTATTAGGAATCTTCCCAATTAGGGAGCTGCTTATCTTGGTGGAATGAGCAGCCCTACTTGAATGGAACCATGATTTTTAATTCTTGAGAGTTCCTCATTTGGTCAGTGGACAGGACATGAGGTGTGTGGGTTACAAAACAAATCTACCTAATCCTGGCATGAGACCCTGCTTGTATTTTAGCTTAAAAAAACAAATAAAATAAAGACTAATTTTTCTCTAACCAGGCAGCACACATAAACCTATGTAAGCCCAGAAGAGCTTAGCTTCCTGCCATTGTGTGGCTCTTACTAGGTATTTAGGTTCAGTTAGTCACTCTAAATGTCTAAAAAGGTGAATCATTTAATCAATTTAGCTATGAAAAATAATCAAAATTCTAGTCTCATCTTCCCCAAACCGCAATCATTGGGCCCCAGGAAGTTTTGACCCTGTGCTGTCTAAGCAATAGGGAATTGGACAAAAGTCTCACTTCTTTTCCAGTAGAAGGTCCAGTTCAAGATAGCCCACCCACTTCTGTTGAAGAATAATTTTATGAGAGGAAAAATTTAGTGTCCAAAAAGGCAGCATCAGTTGAATCCAATCACTGGTAACCATAGTGATAGACCCGTTTCCATGGATACCTGGAATCTCAAGTTGCTGGCACTCAGGCTAGCTTCTTATCAGGCCTCCATTATGATCCCCAGGCCAGGAGGAGGGGGAGGGTTTCTCCCACACTTTGCTCTTTACTGCTAATAAGATTTAGACACAAATAATTAGGTAAAATAACTACGCAAAAGATATCAGATCTGCATAATGCACATATATGTACATACAGGCATTTATATTGAGAGATATAGATAGTCAGAAAAAATACAAACAGAGGTAGAGAGAGTGAGATAGACAGATAAAGACAGACATAGAGACAGATAGATACACATGTAGAAAGGGACATATAGATGCCAATTGTAGAACAGTGTGCATAAGAATTCCCATAAAACAAGCAGCTGTTGTTCCAAGATATGCACCAGGGAACAAACATGCCATCCATCATCCCAGGTATTCTGGTGACTTCACTGATCACCTCCTAGCCAGGTGCCCAAAAGACTGGCTCTGGCCCAAAGAGATAAGGGAACTCTGAAATCTGCCAGGACAGGCTCTGAACTAGAAGGAGGGGTATGTGGATCACCACAAGCCCTTTAAGGACTAAAAAGCACTTTTCACAGGCCTCAGTTGGTCCTCACAAGACCCCCAGGAGGTAGTTAGTGTAAGGATGATTGTCTCTATTTCCTAGAAGGAGGTACCGAGGCCCAGAGAGGAACAGGCGCCTGCCTTGGGGGATCAGGGGGCCACACAGCTAATAGTGAAAACTTCACTCTTCCCCTTGTCTCATCATCTAGAATGCTACATTTATTGAATAAAATAGGGCAAAATACCTCCTAACAATTGTTTTAATTCATTTTCATTAGTTATACATTAGTGCTTTTTCCTTATGACACTGATAATTTAGGATTTTTTCCTCTTTTTTAAAAATCAAATTTGCCAGTGAAGATTTATCCCTTTTATTGACCTTTGCATAAAATCAGATCCTAGCTTTGTTTATTAGTTCATTGTTTTGTTTTGTTTTACTGTCGATTTTACTTTGATTTTTAGGATTTCTATTTTGGGTTTAATTGGGGGGGGTTTAATTTGCCATCTTTTCTGTTCATGGTAATAAAGGTCTCTTTATTACCTTCCTTATGTGCTCTTTGCTCCTTATACAGTTAAGGCCTCTGTTTCTTTGTGACAATGACAGCCCCTCTTTGCCCTTGGAACAGCAATCTAGTACTGGGTAATAGACTACAGAGCTGCCAAAATCCCCTGATTCTGCAGCCAATTCACACCTAGTTCATACTCCTTATGGATTCAATTGAGATGTAATCTCTCTAAAGGCTGGTTAGGAGCCAAGTAGCCAGCTAGATGTCTCACTGGATAGAGTGCAAGGAGTCAGGAAGAATCATCTTTCTGAGCTCAAATCTGGCTCCAGATACCAGCTGTGTAACTTTAGCAAGTCACTTAGCCCTGTTTCCTCAGCTATAAAATGAGTTGAAGAAGAAAATGGTAAGTCACTCCTGTATCTCTTCCAAGAAAATCCCAAATGAGTCATAAGGAGTTGGACATGACTTGAACAACAATAGCAGCAAAGGGGCTAAGTGGGGTAGAGAGATTGATAGTCAATCCACCTCCCACCTTTGACATATAAGATGCTTTGTAAGCCATCATTCTTTCCACTATATTTCACTGCAGCTTTGTCTTTAGTTTAAAAAATAAAAGGCTCTTACACTCGTCATTTGTTGATATTCATTCCCCAAGCAGAAGTCATTTCTTCTTTTTTTTTTAATAATTATAACTTTTTATTGACAGAACCCATGCCTGGGTAATTTTTTACAACATTATCCCTTGCACTCACTTCTGTTCCAATTTTTCCCCTCCCTCCCTCCACCCCCTCCCCTAGATGGCAAGCAGTCCTATACATGTTAAATATGTCACAGTATATCCTAGATACAATATATGTGTACAAAACCAAACAGTTCTCTTGGGAGTTCACAGGGAGAATTGGCTTCAGAAGGTAGAAATAACCCGGGAAGAAAAACAAAAATGCAAACAGTTTACATTCATTTCCCAAGCAGAAGTCATTTCTAACAGTGAAAAATAGTTAAGCCAAACTGTCCCACAATCTGGCCATATCTGAGAGTGTGCACAGTATCCCACATCCACCCCTCTGTACAAAGGAGGAAGACCACCATGTTGCCTCTTGGAGAAATGTAGGCACTGTCTTAATTCAATGATTCTCTGTGGCTCTGATGAGGATCTCCCTAGCTAGTCAATCCCATCACATCCTACAGATGGCTGTATAAGTTGATGTGGCCAAAGAAATCCAGCTCATTGTGGACAGCCTTCTGGTTGCACCTAGGCTGGTCAGAGAATCTTAGAGCTCAAAAGGATCTCAGAGGACATTTTGTCCAAACCTTCCATTTTACAGAGGAGGAAAATGAGGCCCAATATGGTTAAGTAACTTGTCCAAGATCACACAGGTACTGTCAATCAGAGGCAGCATTTGAACCCAGGACCTCTGACTCCACAGCAGCCGGGGTTCTTCCCACCATAGTGTTCTCCCTCCCAGGCCCAATCACAGATTTGTGCCTCAATCACAGTTTCTTCAGGGAATGTCAGAATTTGGCTTCTGCAGAACCACAAGGAACGAGAAAAGGTATCTTTAGTTCCCTTTAGCAATCAGGCTAATAACATAGCAAACATAAGATGCCTTTATTTTACCTGGTGGAAAATGCAAAGCACAAAGAATTAGGACGTGGGCACAATGCCTGGCATGTACACAGCAGGCACTTCATAAATGCTTTTTTGATTGGCTGGGCCCATAAGAATCTGACAACTCTCTTCCCCCTCCAGTGGTCCTATCTCCTCAGGGTCTGTCCTCAGTTTGAGGTCTCCCATCCACCAAGGAGAAAGCTTTGGGATCCCCAGAATCCACTGCTCTCCCTCTGCCGGGGTCCACCTTCCCACGGGCTTAGATCTCCACAATGAAGGTCCTCACTTCCACCTCCTCCCAATAATCCTTTCACTCCCCACCTCCCAGGGCTGTCGGGAAAGCCCTCTGCAAAGCTGGAAGCCTGGAGAGACAAGACCATCTCTCACTCTCCTGAGGTGTCTCTGCCGGCACAATGATGCTTGGGAGTGTCTCACTGATGGGACTCCGGCCCCAGAAGTGAATTAAACAGGCTTTTTGTTTCTTGAGAAACTTCGGGCTTTGTCATTGGAGGGGTCCTGGCAGAGGAAGCAGGGAAGCTGGGCCCAGGCTGCCCTTCGATGTGGGCAGAAGAGGTGAGATTTCAGGGACCAGTATGATTTCAGGGGGACAAACAGTGACCTCCCCTTCTCTGGGAGACTTGTTGAGAAAGAGTGCTGAGTGTACAATTACTGTTCTCCAGTCCTAATTCAGCCCCATTTTACCACTTGAGATACTCTTCTTTGTCCTATCACTATCCATCTCATCACCTAGAAGTTCTCCTCTTTCCTCAGGACAGTCCCTGAGGACTGAATGATATTATAGCCAGGCCAGGTCAGTCAACAAGCATTTATTAAGCATTTTGGTGGTACATTATATACAGTACTAACCCTGGACTTGGAGAGATGTCAGCTACTTCCTAGCTATATGACCATCGGCAAATCATTTAATCTCTCTAAGCCTCAGTTTCCTCATTTGTAAAATAAAGATAATCATAGCACCTATTTTTCAGGGTTGCTCTAAGAATAAAATGAGAAAATATTTTAAGTGATCAGCATAGTGCCTAGCAAATAAAAAGCTCAACAAATCATTGCTTCCTTCTATATATGAGACAATGTGCTAAGAATACAAAAAAATGTAAAAAAGTGACATCCTAGATAGCACCAACCTCCAAAAATTATCATGAAGATTAAATGAGTTCATGTGAGTAAAATATTTAGAAAATCTTAAGCCATCATGTAAATGATAACTATTATTATTATTATTATTATAAAAATGCCCCTGTCCTCAAGGAGTTATTTCCAATGAATTACTGGCTCTCTAGTTCTATTCAGTTTCCTGAGATGCTTAGAAGACAACTACCATTAGTGGGGTGTCCTGGATGAAAATCCAGCTAAAGAGACAAAATAGGAGGGGCCAGATAAGTAGGTAGGGAGCCAGGAGAAAGCAATGTCAGGAAAACTAGGAAGAGAATACCAAAGGGAAGAAGGTGGTAGATGGTGTCAATGTGCCTACAGTATGAGGTCAAATTTGTCTCCTTAGAATGAGTACCCTGGGTCATCCTTTCCATTACGCCCATTCCGGACATGAATGTGCAGCCATATTGGTCATTGGGCTTCATTTTTGCCTGTCTTCTTAGAGATTGTCTCCAGTGAATTTCTGGCTCTCTAGTTCTATTCAGTTTCCTGAGGTGCATCTGCTACTTGCTGTGCTACAGGGCTTGGTTGACACATGTGGGATGCTTTTTCACCTCCTTTCCTCCATTTTTGGTTTAAGACCTTCCTCATGAGATACCCAAGACACAATTAAATATAAGTAATCTTTGTCTTTCCTATAGGGATTATGGAGCAGTTACTGTCCCTTGAAGACCCAGGTAAGAGCTCTGATACTGTTCCTGAAACTCTATACTGTCAGACAAGTGGTCAGCCAGCCTTTGCTTGAAGGTTTTTAGAGGGAGGGAGAAATATGCCCTCCCCACTTCCTGGGGCAGCTTATTCTACTTCTGGAGATTTCAAAGGCTTGATCATCATCAGAGGATCAAAGGATGATTTTCCTGACATGGAGCCTGAGTTTGTCTCTCTAAAGTTTCCCTCACACTTCCAGTTTTTTCTCTCTGGAGACAAAGAGCACATAGTCAGCTAGCACTTATTAAGCACCTACTGTGTACCAGGCATTGTACTAAATAAACAGTGAGGATACAAAGAAAGGCAAAAGGCACTCCCTTCTTTGACAGAGCTCACATTCTAAAGGGGGAGAAAACAAGCAAACAACTACATACAAACCAGATCTACTGGAGATAATCAACAAGGGGAAGCACTAGCATGAAGGTACTTCTTATAGAAAATGGGATTTTACCAGGGAAAGAGAGAATCAGCCAGTAGGCCATTGCAATAGTCCACGTGATAAGGGTCTGCACCAGGGTGGAGGCCTTAGCAGAAGACAGAAGGGGTAATACACCAGAGATGGGAAGAAGGTAGTTGACAAATTATTGGGGGGAGGGGGAGAGAGTGAGCAGTTTGGGATGACATCTAGATTGTAAGCCTAGGTGACTGGGAGAATGGAGGTACCCCTGGGGTATAGGTAGGTCCCAATTACTGAGATCTTATGAAGTAGTCACATGCTCAAGAATTCAAACTATTGGCATTATGTAAGATGGGGATTGGAAACATATGGAATGAATTTAAATAATATGATCAATGCATGGGACTCATTATTCACGCCAATCCTACTCAGGACCCAGCTGTAACACAGAAGTTAGGAAGAGGGGACAGTTTGGGGAGAGAGGAAATGATTTATTTTGGACACATTGAGCTTAAGATGTCTATGAAATCTACAATTCAATATGTCTGAGAGATGAATTGCAAAGTCAGAGATGGACAAATAAATCTGCATAGTGACAAAAGTTTAATTCAAGGGAGCTGATGCTAAGGAAATAAGATATGGAGATAAATGGGCTCTGGACAAGGCCTTGGGGGACTAAGGAGGCATGGTCTGGAAAAATATCCAGCAAAGGAGACTGAGGGGGGTCAGACAGGTTGGAGAGGACACAGCCATGAGAACCTGGAGAGGATTAGCAGTTTCAGAGGATGCAAAGGATGGCGAAAAGGCCACTGGATTGGACAATTAAGAGATTGCTATTACTTTGGAGAGAGCAGTTCCAATGGAAATGATTAGGTCTCCAGCCAAACTGCGGAAGGAAGAAATGCGTGATCAGAAAGTGGAAACTTCCATTGTAGACAGCTTTCTCAGGAGTTTGGCCCTTAGAAGGGAAAAGAGAAGGACGTCTGGGAGAAGTGAGTGTTCTGAGGCTGGGGCAGACATGGCTGTGCTTGTAGGCCGCTGGAAACAGCTGGTGGACAGAGTGAGATCGAAGATCAGTGAGGGAGTGATGGGGGGCGGAAGTCTGCTGGAGAGAAAATAAGATACCATGAGATCACCTGGGCATGTAAAAGGGATGCTTTGGCATCCCTCACAAGGCTCTGGATTTGACTGAAAGTTCTTGGCAATCTGGCTGCAGCCTCCCTCATCAGGCTGCCTACACAGTTTCTGCCTCAGCCACACCTGCCTGTGTACCTTTCCCAGAACAGGAAGTTACAGGTCTTCAGTTCTTTCCTCCAGGCTGTTTGGCACACCTGGATTGCTCTCTCTCCTTACCTCTCATAACCCATAGCTCCCTTTTAAGACTCACTTCTCCTTTGAGAAGGTTTTCATCTGGGGCAGCTGGCACAGTGGATAGCACCCTGGCTCCGAAAGTAGGAGGACCTGAATTTCAATCCAACCCTCAGACACTTAATACTTCTAGCTATGTGACTGTGGACAAGTCACTTAACTCCAAGTACCTTAAGTAAAAAAGAGAAAAAAGAGCCCTTTCCTTCTCAGGATCACTTTTGCACCCCTCCCTATTTCAAAATCACTTGGCACAGATCCTGAATGTACTTAATCCCTGAACAGGTATCCTTTCAGTAGAAGGGATAGGTCCTCACTGAGGGCAAGACAAGTTTCCTTTTCATCACTATAGACCCAGTGCCTGAGACCCAGGAAGTGATGCACAAATGCTCGCTGACCCACTCTGGTGACCTAGAGCAGACTCAGCCCAGCCCTCCACCTCTGACTGGTTTTCATCACAGCCCAGTGGGAGAGCCGGTGACTTTGTAGGCAGGGACATGAGTTTGAAGCCCAGAGCTGCCCCTTGTGTGACCCTGGATTGTCTCGTTCCTCTCTGCACCTGCTCACTCGTCTGTCCAAATCCCCTCTAAAGTCTTTCCCAATTCATTATGTCTTTGGTCCATTGTAGGGGAAGGGGAGAGGGAGTTGGGAATGAGATTATTTTGTAGACCTACCACTGTGCCTTTGACCAAGAAGTGATTTCTCTCATTTTATTCACTAAAATGAGTCTTTGAGGAATGTGCATGTCCTGGTCAGGGTATGGGTAGATTAATGAAAAAGGGGCCCTTTGTACCTGCTATTGCTTCATTGGCTCAAGCATCATTCATTCCTCTTGGACTGTGTAACACACCCTTTCACAGTCCAGTATTGTATGAAAGATGCTGCACATGTTTTAGTCACCCACTTCCCAGTGAAGTATGTTGATGACTTTCTAGTTTTTTCCCCAATAATCTTGATGGAACATGTGACACATGTTGGGGCAGACTGAGCCCCCCTCCCCCTTCCTCAGGATATCATTTCTATGACCATAGAGAAACATGCATTTACTCAAGCAGAAAAAAATTCTCCTTACTAACCTTATTGTCATATAATGGAGAGCGGGAAAGGGCCTGCGAGATTATCTAACGCCAACCATTCAATTTACAGAGGCAGAAAAGGAGGTTCACATTTGAATTCAAGTCGTTTCATCGCAACTTAATGCTTATTTCTATGTGGAAGGGACCCAGCAAAAGAAAGTCCCAGAATATCCACCAGCCATTGTTTAAGAATCTGGAGGATAATTGAATATGGGAGCTCAAAGAGACTCTTAGAGATCATCTAAAATGATTGTCTCATTTTATGGATTATGAAACTGAGGACCAGAGATGGAAAGGGACGTCTCTCTCAGGTCAAATAACTAGGAAGGAGCAGGATTTACATTTGAGCTCAAGCTCTTTGGCTCGAAACATAACAGTTCTGTCACCACCGACCCACCTCCAGGGGCCTCTCAGTCTTGGCCCAAGGGGAGAGACATTAAGAGTGGGCAGGGGGCCTAGAGATGACCTAGCATGTTCTCATTCATTTTCACAGACAGGGAACTGAGGAGCAGGAGGGAAAGAGAAGGGGTCAGGATCACACAACTGAGAACTGGCAGGGCTGACTTTTGCATCCCGATCCAGACCCCTGCCATTACACAGAATTTGGTTTGGCGCTCAGTTACTTCTCACCAGCCCCTTCCAGTACCTTCTTGAGGTAGGTGGCCATTGTGGAGGCTTCTGTATTACAGTGTTCAAGAAGAGATCCTGGGGTAGGGGCAGCTCTGTGTCAACCCAAGTAAAGTCCAGCCATATTGCTGGGGAGAATGACAGAGCCCCAGCTTTATCTATCTTAAATAATTACGAAAGACTTGAGTATGCTGGTTAACACAAGGATGGTTCCTGATTTCATAGGACTAACTTTTTGATGAAATAGGCTACCTACCTTCTGGACACAGTCAATGCAAACATCTGTATCATGTAATAATACAGATTTGTTTTAAAAGTTACCTTTTCTTTTTCTTTTCTTCCTTCCTCCCTTCCTCCCTCCCTTCCTTCCTTCCTTTGTTTTTTCTTTCTTCTTTCTTTGCTCTCTTTCTTTCTTTTTCTGTTTTTTTTCCCAATGGAAGCAGGGGAGATGGAGAGAAAGAAAATAAATGTTTGGCATTGAAAAAATAAAATTTAAGAAAAACTTTAACATTTTAAAAATTAAAGTGGAGGGAAGGGTGGAAGTGATAGCCAGATACATCAGACTGGCCACCAGGGCCAGGATATGCAAAAGAAGGACATGGAACAAAAAGGAGATGCCCCCAAAAGTCAACGGGATACTATACCTAGTGGGTACTGAGAGAGGTTGTTACTAGGGATGATGTTATCAGGCCAAACACTCCTTAACTATTCTGTACTAATGCAATTTCAAGTTTGCTAAATGTCAACGGACCTTCTCATTATACAAAACAGAGGAAAGAATGCACTGACTAATGAGGTTACATTAAGAAAAAAAATTGATGAAAGTTTAAATGTTGAGGATAAAAAGGGACCATGAATTTTTAAACTGCATAACCAGAGGCCATCTCATCTATTCACCTGATTCCATAAGGCATACAGTCTGTCTCTATGGTTATGGAAGAAAATGATGTCAAGTACAAGATGTCCCCTCTTAAGATTGTAGATATAAAGGGGAAAACAAGTGGGCTTAGGGAGCTCATAGAAGAATTACTTTTCCAGATTCAGATAAACAAAAAAAGAAATAGGTCATTTTCGTAGCTCAAGATCAGAAGAAGAAAAAAAAATTCCATCAACTTCTTTTTTCTTGTCTTATTGCTATAGCTACCATTTTTAGTACAATACCGAGTAATGATGGTGATAATAGACTTTATTAATGGAAAGGCTTCTAATTTATTTCCTTTACAAATAATGTTTGCTCTTGATTTTGGATAGATACTACTTATTATTTTAAGACAATCTATTTATTCTTATTCTTTCTAGTGTTTTCAAAAATTAGGTGTTGTATTTTGTCAAAAACTTTAAGAAAAAAATTGAATGAATCATAAGTAAAGTTCTGAAGAAAAAACTCAGAATCAGATGGATTTGCAAATGAATTCAGTCAAACATTCAAAATACAGTTAATTCCAATGTTATGCAAATTGTTTTCAGTAACATGAAAAGGTATCACTGAACTAAATTGTATTATATCTTATTAGTAGAATTACCTACGAACCTCCACAAGTGATTTGGAACCAGAGAAACAAAGAATCAGAGCTATCCTGAGAATGATATTAATTCCAGAATATCTAAGAGAAGATACCAGGTACATGGAACATCTGGGACTCAAAATGTGCTAATTAAGTGGACACTGAGAGTGGATTACCAGGATAAAAGGAGACTTAATATTGATGATCATTTTTCATGTTATTTATGTTTAAGCTCTCTTGTTTACATTGGAGACATAGAACTCTCCCTTTTCAAAATTAGTCCACTGTGAGCCCTCTAAGTAATTTGATTTGTAACACGACTTATGTAAAACTATGAATTTATGAAAAACATTATGGATTTGGCTTATAGATAAGTGATGGAGTAGGTTGCTACCCCCCCCCATAAATCAAAGGGGGAAAATTGAAAGAATTGAGGGATTTAGAACAGCAAGTGGTTAATTGTAGAAACTGAGTGAACCACACTGACTCCATTTTATGATTCAATTAAGGAGCTAGCTTAGTTTTCTATTCAACTGTAAGTGTAGTCCAATTTCATTCTTGTGAGAAAACTATTCAACTATAGGAATTGGGAGAAAACCTTATTGTGTTCTTTGAACCTACTCCTGTGTGGGTGGGAAACCTTTTCTTGCTGCTTAGAGACCCTTAACTAAAGAAGGAGGTTATACTGACTAGAAACTCAGTCAGGTCCAAAGATTGATGCAAGTTTTTTCACAATTGTACATCATAAACAATCCATATGTCTTATCTGAAAACTGATCCCCATACTGATCAATCAGTAATTTTTTCATGTTCCCTTGATTCTTTACAGATACTTGGGGAGAGAGACAAGACACCTTTTCTGAACTCAGGGAATTGCACTTATTCACTCTCCCTACCCCATGCCTTGAAAAATTTCTAATCTTTTATCCAATTAGAAATCAGATTACCTGGTATTGTATTGTTTCCATTTACTTAATTGGCCTTATTTGATCAAGTGTTTTTAATGTACAAAAGGCTGTCTCTCCTCCCCCCCACCCCAGGTATTTAGAGTCCAGACCTAAGCTGAGGAGGTCTGGTTCTGATTTATTATGCAATTGGCACTCAGTGCTTAATAAATTAATATACTCAGATCAAAACTTTGTTTTCCTCAGTCATTTTACCTTTCACTTGTAACAGAAGGAAGGCAGTTAGTTTGAAAGCAATCCCAGAGTAAATTTTTTTTAAAGTATCCAGTTTGCCATTTTGGAGAGCAATTTGGAACAATGCCCAAAGGGCAATTACACTGTGCATACCCTTAGATCCAGCAATACCACTACTAGGTCTATATCCCAGGGATATCAAAAAAATAGGGGAATGGACCTACTATATCTAGAAATATTTATGACAGTTTTTTTTGTGGTGGCAAAGTGGAAATTGAGGAGTCAATTTGGGAATGACTGAACAAACTGGGGTAAATGAATGTAATGAAATATGATTTCCTATGAGAAATGATGAGCAAGCAGATTTCAGGAAAACCTGGAAAATTTTATATGAACTGATGCAAAATGAAGTAAGCAGAGCCAAGAGAATATAATTCACAGTAAGAGCAACAATGTAGGATGATAAATTATTCACTTAGCTCTTCCCATCAACACAGTGATCTAAAACAATTCCAAAGGACTCATCTAAAAATGCTATTTGCATGGAGAGAAAGTACTGATAGAGTCTGAATGTAGACTGAAGCCATATTATTTTTACTTTCTTTATTTTTGTGTTTTTTTTTTCTTTTTGGTCTGCTTCTTCTACCACAGCATGATTCACATGACAATGTTTTATATGACTGCACATACATAACCTATTTCAAATTACTTGCCATCTTAGGGAGAGGGAAGGGAGGGAGAAAGGAAAAAAATTGTAATTAAATATTAAACATGTATGTAAAAATTTGTCTTTACATGTAATTGAAAAAAGAAAATATTATTTAACAATAAAAAGTATAGTTTTCATTTTAAAGTTTACCTTAAATTTAAATAGCTACCTCTTCTTAACCCCCCTGTAACTCTCCAGTTCAGAGGATTTACCCCTCTGACCCTATTAACTTCACTCATCTCAGGCTTGAGAATTAAATTCACTCAAATAAGGTACTGGGGGGGAATATCCTGGAAGACTTGAGTTATATACTAGTCTCCTAAATTTATTAGCAGTGAGATCTTAAGAAAGTTATTTTAATCTCTGCTTGCTTCAGTTTCCTAATCTGTAAAGAGGAAACTAATTATGGTATCCACCTTGCAGGGTTGTTGTGAAAATCAACTGAGAAAGCACTATATAAATGTTGATAATTATTCCTTTTTTAATTGATATAATTGTTCCCTACTTGATAATGCTAAAGTGGATTTTAGATGTGATTAGTATAAAATACCAAACATGATAACATTATTTTTTTTTACATGGCACAATTTGGAAATGCATTTGGCTGCATTGACATCATGTAGTAATAAGTTTTGTTTCATTTTTTAAATACATGATATTTTATATGTTACTATTATACTTCAAAATTCTCTTATATTGTGAAATTTGGGAAATTATATCAGAAATGCAGTTAGGCAAATAACTTTTTTAATCTAGATACTGTTAGATTGTGAATTGAAATTTTGAAAGGATGTAATAAAAACAGTTATTTGAAAACTTATAAAAACAGATATTTGAAAACTATTAAGTATTTAATGGAGCATATTTTGTTTTAAAACAGATAATAAGAAATGTGCCATGTAAAGAGTAAGTTTTCATTTGAAAAGTTTTGGCTATCAATTATAAAAATTATCAAGCGGTATTTAGGGTGATTTAAAGATATAACTTCAATACATTCATATGAGTCAATTATCAAATATTTCCATTTGTTTGAAACTCCAGAAGGTGGTTAGTTTCAATTTATAAGTAAAGAATCAATGCAATGTTAACTATCAGGGAAAAATGAATAAAAATAGTCAAACCCTATGTTGTGATCAGTGAAATTTTGCTATTTGAGGTAAAAATTCTCAGGATTATAATTTGCTACGAGTTTTGATTATTATATGGAGGGTTTTCTGAATTATGATGGAATCAACAGTGGAAAATGACATGTTCTACAGTCAAAGAACTGGTAAAGGTGTAGTCTATGACTGCAAAAAGTTTGGACACCAACTTTGGCATGACCTAAAATAAGTAGAATCCTCTTGATTCAGTTTTTCCATTATGCATTTTTTTCTGAATAGGAAATTTCTGCAACCTGGTTAATCCTGAGCCTTGCTTTTGATACCTTGTGGCTACATGATATGACTCATGGTTGGAATCAAATGCAGCTAAAGGAGTTTTCTCCATGTCATTGTTATTATTAGAACTATCCCTCCTTTTCCTTTCATAGAAATTTCTATCATAAGGGCAAGTAAATAGTAGAATTGTACTTTTGTTAAGTACAATACTAAATCTATTAATACAGAGATTGCTACTGAAACATCTCTGAGTTAGTATAATAAGATGCAAATATGAAAAATTTTATAATTTTAACTTGTATTTGTGGTCACATTTTAAAATAGGGACTATATCTTCCAAAAGGGGAATTAGACAAGGAAATAAGACAAAAATATAATGCAAGAGTATTTTAATTAAATAGAATAGTAAATTTTGAGAAAGAAACAGGATTAGGCTATTTTCTCTAAGACTATATACACATTGGTTTTCAAATGCATCCACTCTGGAAATTCAGGCTTTGGATATGTTTTGGTAATAAGCTCTCTAATTTGGACTAAAGATTTTACATATAAAATTGTATTGATAACTGTGAAGAAAATGAAATTAATCCCTATTTTAAAGTATCTGATCATTTTAAAAGGCAAAAGAGTTTACTTGACAGAGCCTTATGAATTTTTAAGATTCTTGTATCAGGTACCAGGTTTGGGTAAAGATAAAAACAGCAAATGGAATATTTAAAAACAAACAAATAAACCATAATTCTCTGAAGTTTCGAGTTTGGAGAACCAAATTTAGGAGATTGTACTAAATTAAATTGTCTAATTTCTAGTAGAATTATCTAGGAACCTGCACAAGTGACTTGGAACCAGAGAAGCAGAGTCCCCTTCAGAGTTGTCTTGAGAATGATGTTGGTTCTAGAATGTCCAAAAGAAGATATCCAGAGACCAGTTGACTACATGGAACATCTGGGATTCAAAATGTGTTAATTAAATGGACGCTGGGAGTAAATTACCAGGATAAGAGGAGACTTAATATTGATGATCATTTTTGTTATATTTAAGCTCTCTTGGTTCCATTGGTGGCATATAAATCTCCCCTTCCAAAATTAGTCCATTGTGAGCCCTATAAGTAGTTTGATCTATAACCTGACTTATGTAATTCTGATTATGAACTTATGAAAAACCTTATAAATTTGTCTCTGATACCTGATGTACCTGATACATGGAGAGAAGCAGCTTGCCTACTCCTCCATGATTTTGCAAACAATATTATTTATATTGGTAACCCTACAGAATCAACCAAAAAGTAAATGAAACCTCTAAACAAATTCAGTAAAGTTGCAGGATATGAGATAAATTCCTGGAAACTAGCAGCAGTACAGTATGATGCTCGCAGAACCTATCAGGAAGATCTACAAGGAGAATTCAAATTAACTACAGAAACTATAAAATATTTGGGATTGTACCTACCAAGAAGCACCCAGAAATTAAATCCAACCATAAAATACTTTTGCAGAAATAAAGACATACTCAGATAACTAAAAATATATTCCAGTGCTCAAGGATAGGTCAAGCAAATATAACTAAATAGATAATATTACCTAAACTATGGTATTTAACACCCTATAAATCCAATTTCCAATGTATTATTTTATGGAGTTGGAAAAAATAAAAATGAAATACAAGTGGAGGGACAAAAGGTCAAGAACTTCAAGTTTAATAATCTAAAGGGGTCATAAGAAACGGTTCTATCAGTAGGAGAAACAAAAGTATGATACAAAGTAGTAACTACTGAAATAATTTTGTACTGCTGAAAAAAGAAAAAGCTTGATCAGCATAATAGATCAGAGATACAATATACATAAGGAAACACACAGTTGCTACGATGCTCAATTAACTCAAAGGCAAGAGTTAGTTTGTTAAAAACACATTTGATAAAAAGTGCCCTGAAATCTGAAAAGCTGAAATTAGTTATGGACCCCAAAATGAGAAAAACAGGAAGGCCTTTTAGGTCTGAGGTTAAACTTAAACAAATTTAGGTTGACTTAAACAAGCTGTGATAAGTAACTCTCAAATCTACCTATCTTGCCCCAAATTCTCTGTTGATCACCAATCTCTCATCACCAACTATTTTCAGACATCTCAGATTGAATTTCCAGGAAGCATTTTAACCCCAGAATGCCCAGAATGACACCCCCCACACACTTTTCCTGTTACTGTAGAGGTTTAACATCTTCCTTCCAGGATCACAATTTAGGAGTCATGCTCCCTCCTCACTGTTTTTTCATTTTACTCCATTTCTAATCTGTTGCCAAAGCCTGACAATTCCACCTTTGTACCTATCTCTCTAACACACCCCCTTCTCTGACAATGCCACCATTGGCTGTCACCACCACACACCAACATTATTGCGTGCTAGTGGCTTGTCATGCCTCAAATTTCTCCCCAATCCAAGTCATTCTCCATTCTGCCACTGAGGAAATTGAGAGAATTAGGACAGCAAGTAGTTAATTATGGGAATCGTGACTTCATCATATGCCTCAATTATGGGACTAGTTCAGTTTTCTTCCAATTCAATTATGGGTCTAGTCTAAATTCTGTACTGTGAGAAATCTTTATGTAACAGTGGGATTTGGGGGAAAAACCTTATTCCACTGTTTGAACCCAACCCTGTGTGATCAGGAAGCAGGACCCACTGCTACCTATTGCTTAAAGACCCTTAAAGGAAGAACTAGGTTATGCTGACCAGAAAGCCAGCCAGACCCAAAGACTGATGCAAGGAGTTTTCTCACAATTGTACATCTCAAATAACCCATATGTCTTCATCTAAAAACTAGCCCCATAGTAATTGTTTCCAAGTTCTTTTGATTGTCTCCAGGCACCTTGGGGAAGTGGGATACCTACCTCTTTATTTGAATTCAGGGAATCGTACCTGTTCACTCTCTTCCTAACTTGGAAAGTCCCTCATCTTAGAACCAGTTAAAAATTAGATTATCTGGTGTTGCATTGTGTTCTTTTCATTAATTTGTCTTGTTTGATTAATTGTTTTTAATGTAGAAAAGTCTTGTATTGGGTTCAGTCCTAAGCTGAGGAAGGGGCCTCGTCCAAATTTGTTGGACAATTGGTGTGCATTGCTTAATAAATTCATATGCTCTGAAGCTCAAACCTTTGTTTTCCTCAGTTATTTCATCTTTTGCCTGCCACACCACTGAAGTGATATTCTTAAAGCACAAGTCCAACCATGTCACCAGCATATTCAATAAATTCCAGAGCCTCTATATCAATTCCAGAATCAAATTCAAAATGCTCATATTGACATTCAAAGCCCTTTATAACAGAAATCCCCTCCTACCTTTCCAATTTCATTGCACTTTACTCTTTAAACACACTCTTCCACCCAGCCACACTGGCCTGGATCTTCCTTCCACAAACAAGACACTCCATCTCTCTGCTCTGGTCATTTTTTCTTTCCTCCAATGTCTCCATTCACATGAATGATTTCCCTGACTTTTAAATTCTAAATAAAATTCTATCTTTTACCGGAAGCCTTCCTCAACCTCTCTAAATTCTAGTGTTTCTTTCTGCTATTGTTCTGTTATTGTCTTTTCTGTATATAATTTGTTTTGTATATATGTTTGCATATTGACTCCCCCTTTTAGATTATAAGCTCTTTGGGAGCAGTAACTATTGACTCTTTTTATATCCTCAGACTTAGCATAGTGCCCAGAAAATAGTAGGTGCTTAAGAAATGTTCAATAATTAGTTGGGTGAAACAAGCAATAGGAAAGATCCCAAAATAAAAATGGACAATTTTAATTATGTAAAATCAAAAAAGTTCTGCATAAGCTAATCTAATACATTTTAATGAGAATAGAAATGTATAAGTGGCAAAATCACTGCAGTAAATTTTTTCTGTTAAGTGTTCCATATCTATGATATATAAAGAATTGGTTTGAATTTTTCAGAGTGAGAGCCCTTCTCCAAGAGATAAAATGGCCAAATGGCACAAAGGATATATCAACAGGAAGTTTCCAAAAGAAGATATTCAAGATATCAATAATCATATGATACAATGCTCCAAATTACTAATAAGTAGAGAAATACCAATGTTTCAATTTGAGAATCAGTGATTCTGCCTTAAACTCATCAGAATCAAAAAGATGAAAAAGTGGAAATGACAAAATGGAGTGGAATGGAGAGGTAATGGGAAAATAGGCATACTAATGCATTCTTGATGGAGATGTGAATTGGTCCAACCACTTTAGAAAGCAATTTAAAACTCTCCTCCAAAGTTAATAAACTGTGCATACATTTTAACCAAACCCATAGCATTCCTAGGCCTATTGCAAGAGGACCCATATATAAAATTATTTATGGCAATTTTTTTTCCTTGTAGTCCCAAACTGAAAACTAAGGGAGTAATCTACCTATTAGGAAATGACTAAACAAACTGTGGTGTTTAATATATTGAAATATAGTTGGCTCTGTAAGATGTAAGGCAATTAACAGTTTCAGAGGAAACAGGGAAGATTTCTGATTAGACAGTCAGAAAAGTGAACAAAAGTAGAAGAACAATATATGTGGCATTCTAGAAAACAAACAACTTTTAAAGATCTTAGAATTCTGATTAATGTAATGATAAACTAAGCTTCAGAGGGCTGCAGATAATCATGGCCCACAGCTCCTCCAAGACAGATCATAGGCAGAAAATTCAGAATGACATAAGTATATCAGAACTTGACCAGAATAGGAATTTGCCCTTCTAGATCATGTGTAACAATTTTTAAAGTTTTATTCTGTTATTGTTGCTTTGTTATGTTGCGGAGGGAGGTGGTAACCAGAGGAAGGGATGATAAAAACTTTTGCAAAAACATCTATTTTTTTATAGATTTTTCTTAAAAAGTATCTTTAAAAGTCAGTTAAATCGGTTACAAGTTTTAGAGGAGAACTATCCTTTTTCCTTTATCAGTTATTTAAAATGAGGAGCTGTACAAAACTTGTCCCTTTCTGTATCCAGTTCCCCGATAAGGGACAACAAGGGAGAGTAAAATTCGTAAAAGAGATGGTTTTTTGCAGCATTAAGGACTTTAGAGCTCTGATCAATAACCAATTCTACTTAATCCAGCTTCTGACACAAAGGGGGGGATATTCTCAAGATGCAGAATAAAACAACATATTTAGACATGATCCATGTGGGGATTTGTTTTCTTTGAGTATAGATATCTGCTGAAAGTTCTCTGTTTTTATGGCTCTTTTCTAAGAGTTGACTTGGAGTGAAAGGTCAAGGGGAGATAGTAAGTGCAGGAAGGGGAAAAAAACGAGGGTCATTGATAGTTTTTTTTTTTTTTTTTTTTTTAAGGGAGGTACAAATGCAGAGTCAGGAAAGGGCACAGCCACCTTTGAAAAGTATTATTATGAACAATTATTAAAATTGATTATGGACTTAAAGTAACACAGGAAGAGGCCTGCAGGTTCATGCATAACCCCCAATTTAAACTGCTTGATTATGTACAGGGGAATGTCCCGTTTATCAGGTATCTGCCAGGGGAGGATAGACCAAAAATCAATATACAATTGAATGAAAGTCCCGAGAGAATGATTGGGAAGGATGGTTTCCCATATTGGCTCCTCTCCTGGTCTCTGACGCCTTCTTACCTTCCCCGCCACCCCCCTCCACACACACACACACACACACACACACACACACTAGCAGCCCGGGGAAAAGATGGACGGAACCACGAGCTCCCACCTTCGGGACACCAGTTGGAGGGTTACGGGGCTGGGTGGAATGCGCGGGAGGGAGGAGAGGACGCTCTCTCTCCTAACCCTTCCCATCAAGAGCCGTGAGTCGGGAGGTCGACCCCTAGCTGGGAGGGAAGAGTTGCATAGGACAGAGATGATGAGAAGAGCGCATGCGGGTGGACAGACGGAGGGCGGGGGTGGGGAAGGGGTTGAAGAGTAGGAGGGGGAAGGAACGGACACGGACACACACTCACACACACATACACAAAATACAGACACACACTTTCTTTCACTTACACACACTTAAAAGATGCAGACAAGCGCACGCGCATTCTTATAACGGTATATCCATGCGACGAAATCTTCCCATTGGACAACGAGGTTTATGATGGGCGGGGGGAGAAGGCGAAAGAACGTCAGGGGGAGGTCCAACGCAAGTGCGAAACGAGGCATGCGCTGACGTTACGTCGGGAGGAGCGGTTTACCTCGGCCAATGAAAAAGAGGGCTGCATTAACCGCTTACTGATAGGTTGAGGGCGGGCGAAACCCGGGGACCTCTAAGGGACTGGGTGGAGTGGGCCCTGGGACTTAACTTGGTGTTTTGGGAGCGAAACCGGGTTTCCCTCCGCTCCCAAGGCAAAGACTAGGGTCACTCAGCCGGTAGAGAGGTGGTTCTACTGAAATACGGGTCCGAGTGAGGAGGGGGAGGAAAACAGGCCCTTGTGACGCAGCAAGCACCAGAAACAAAACTCGGGGGCCTGTGAAGTCCGATCCAGAGGCGGAGCTCTCGGCGAGGGGGGTGGTGACGTAATAGAGAGGAAGGAGGGGCTGGCGCTAGATGCGGTTTAGCTGTATGTCCGACGCGTTTTGGGATGGAGCTGGGGCTGTGCCCGGACTCCGGGGTTCCGGCCTCAGGAAAAAAACTCCTAGGACTTCTGATTGTGACCAGGGAGGGCTCTTACCCCCATCCCTCCAATGTAATAACAGATCCCGGGGCGGAGGGCGGGCATTATGGGGCAACTCACTGAAGCCATCTAAGCATTTCATGCAATACAATCATGACAAGGGGCAGACCGCGTGTGCCCACATTTGGGGGGACTCCACAAAGCTCGATCTACGTGGGTACCCCTTGTCTTCCTAAACACTTTCATCAATAAAAGGAAAGAGCAAAAACAGACGTGGCCAAAAAAAAAAAAAAAAAAAAAAACCCACACTGGAAAAGAAGCCGCTTCATAGAATGAGAAATTCTGATGATCAGCAGAGTCAAAATTGAAATAGTGAAAGTGGCAGGGCGGTTCAAACAAACAATAGTGAAACTATTGGCTATTGTAATTATTATTATTATTTTTGCTGAGGCAATTGGGATTAAGTGACTTGCCCAGGGTCACACAGCTAGGACGTGTTAAATGACTGAAACCACATTGGTGCTCTATCCCTGCGCCACCTAGCTTCCCCTGTTGTAATTATTTTTGCAAAAGAAAAAGTAAATGCCAGAATCACAAATGAAAGAGTATAAGCATCATATGGCTTATTATGTAAATAGATAAAGATATTTTTAAAAGCCAAATGGTCTTTTGTTGTGTGTGTTGGAAAGACAGGGAGACAGCTTGAGGCTTAAAATGCATCAAAATGAAAAGAATAGAAAATAGAAGGTACTACCAAATCACCTTGTATGAGTCAAATATATTCTTAACTACTGAACCCAGAAAATTCAAAGAAAGAAAACTAGAATACAGGATGTCAAAGCTGACTGCGATTATGCGAGACTGTCACAAGTGTAGAGAGCAATAGTATCAGAGCTAACAGTAATTTGAGAACAAAGAACATCAATATTGGAGGCCATCTAGAAAGCAGAATTTACCAGTGACTGCAGGATACTTAGAAAATACAGAGTCAAAGTCAGAGAAGACCGCTGCTCATAGAATGTCACATCTGGGTTTGACTTGGCTCCTAATTGTGAATGTCTGATTTGGTAGGAACCTGATAAAACAGAATCGGCAAGGTTGAAGTATTAAAACATAAAAATTGAGAACTTTTATTTGGAGTTGGGGGAAATTTTGGATAAAGTATGCTTGCACACATATCCTGCCTCTGTCTATGTGTGTGCTCTTATGTTTAGAACAGAAAGTGTTCTAACAGAGTTTGAAGCAATCTCAAGGCTTTCAGAACACTGGAATGCTGAATGTCAGAAATAAAAGGAGCTAAGAATACTGGCTTTTACTTAGGCAGGGTCCTAAGAACATAGAATGTCACATCTGAGGGGGATTTTTAGAACACTGAATATCAGAAAACAGAAAAGGACCCCAAAATATCAAATGTCTAAGCTAGAAGAAGACCTTATGAGTATAATAGAACAGGATTCCTGCCAAGATAATTGCCTGAATGGGAGAAAGATATGATCCAGGTTCTATGGAATGGGACTACTTAAGTAAAAGCTTAAAGTTTGCATGGGAACCCCCCCCCCCCCCACAAGATGATCAAAGAATTCAATGAGAAGTGACAATGGGTGACTTTATCCTTCTATATATTGCACATGTGCCTCAATTCCATCCCACCACTAGCATGTTCTTTCTTACTTTGTTCTTGGTTTTTTTTTTTAATTTTTAGTGTTTTCATATCTTTTATAAAATTTTTTTTTACCTGCTTCTTTTTTAGACACTTACTTCATCTCTTTGAGGACGTCTAGTTGAATTTGTGCCCCAAATGTGTTTTTCTTTGAGGCTCTCATATAGCTGTGTTAGACTGTCTCTTCTTCTGTGAACCAAGATAAGCTAGATGTAATTTAGCAGGAGATAGGAAGATTGAACATCGACATCTTGGGTGTCAGTGAGCTTAAATATATGGGATGGGTGAATTTAAGTCAGGTAATCATTACATATACTATTGTGTGTAAGAATTCCTTAGAAGAAATGGAATAGGGGGCAAGATGGTGGAGAGTACACAGGCTTCTTTCTGAGCTCCCCTTCTACCCTCACTACTGATTACAAAATTCAGTGTCTGAAACAGTGCTTGACTGGTAGAATTCACGACTATTGGGAGTACAACAAATTACCAGCAGAAGATAATCTGGAAGAGTGCCAAAAAAAGGTCTGTCTTGATCCTCCAGGAAGGAGGAGGCCAGCACAGGCAGGAAGGCAGAACATGGAGGCCAGTGTAAGCTGAGTGGACCGAAGATGGGGTGTAGTCTCTGTGGGTGGAGAATTTGTGGGGAAGACTACCGCAGGTTGGCTGCTCTGCTTGCCAGGTGCAAAGCAGTAGATCAGCAGAAAAGTTATACAAACACAAAAGGTAGAATGTACCCCAAAACACCAGAGGTTCACGGGACCTGGCCACAGGCACCCAGCATCAGGAGTGACTCAGCACAATTACAGCGCAGCTGCACTCTGCGGTGCAGCCAGTCTTTGCAGCGTGTTCACAGGACAGCCACTGTCTGTCTGTCCCTGTTCTGTACAGGAAGCTGAAGCTGGGAACCTCCTTGCCCTAAAGGCAGACCCCAAGCATTTTTTTTTTAATGAGTAAAAAAGCAAAGTGAGCTCTAATTATAGATAGCTTCTATACTGAAAGAGAACAGATTTCCAACCCTGAGGAGACTAATAGTAGACAGTCTCCAGACAAAACTCCAAAGGGGGGATATAGCCTCGTTCCCACTACACAAGGCTCTCCTAGAAGATATTAAAAAAAGATCTTAAAAGAAAGATGAGGAAAGGAAAGGAAAGCTCGGCAAGAGAGTATGGAAAAGGCATATAACTCATTAAAAGAAAGATTTGAAAAAAACCCAACTCCTTGAAATGTGAAATGGAAAAATTAAAGAACTTCCAGGGAAACAGGATTCGTGAATTGGAAAAGATAAAGAACTCCCAGGAAAGCAGGATTTGTGAATTGGAAAAAGAAAATAACTCATTAAAATGTGAAATGGAAAAAAATCCCATAGAGCAAAATAACTCATTTAAAAACTCAATTGGACAATTACAAAAAAAAGTTTTAAAAAATGAAGAAAATAATTAATTAAAAATCAGAATTGAACAAATAGAAATGAATGATTCATTGAGACATCAAGAATCAGTAAAGCAAAACCAAAAAAATAGAAATAATGTTGGAAAAATATTAGACCTGGAAGATAGATCCAGGAGAGATCTGAGAATTATTGGACTTCCTGAAAATTATGATGAAAAAAAGAGCCTAGACACTATTTTTCAGGAAATCATCAAAGAGAACTGCCCAGATGTCATAGAAACAGAGGGTAAAATAGACATTGAAATAATTCATTGATCACCTACTGAAAGAGATCCCCAAATCAAAACTCCAAGAAATATTGTGGCTAAATTCCAGAACTATCAGACCAAGGAAAAATACTACAAGCAGCTAAGAAAAAAACAATTCAAATACAGAGAAGCCACAATAAGGATTACTCAGGATCTAGCAGTGTCCACATTAAAGGATCAAAGGGCCTGGAATCTGATATTCCTAAAGGCTAAGGATCATGGTATGCAGTGAAGAATAACTTACCCAGGCAAAATGAGCATTTTCTTCCAGGGAAGAAGATGGACATTCAATGAAATTGTTGAATTCCATCTATTTCTGATGAAAAAAAAAAGCCAGAACTAAACAAAAAAGTTTGCTCTCCAAATATAGGACTCAAGAGAAAGATAAAAAAGTAAAAAGAAATCTTGGGAACAAATTTCTGTTATGAGTATACATAAAGAATAAATATATAATTTGGTTTTACTGTTATGGTATAAAAAAAGCTAGAGGTGGAAAGGAAATTGTACCAGAAAAAGGAAAAAGTGGAGGTACTACATCTCATGAAGAGGTAAAGGAAAACTATTATCTCTGAGGGAAAGAAGGGAAGGGGAAGAGCATAGTGTGAATCTTACTCTCCTCAAAATTGGCTCAAAGAGAAAATATTAGACATATTCGATTTACAGAGAAACTTCTCCCACCTCATTGAAAAGTGGGAGGAGAAAAGGGAAAAAGGAAGGAGTAGGCTAAATAGAAGGGAATACAGAAAAGGGGAGATACTCTAAGGGGGAGGGAGGGATCCTAAAGAGGAAGGGCTGTAGGGGTAAAGGGGAAAAAAAGAGAAAAACTTAAACTGGGGTTAACAAGATGGTAGGAATATACAGAATTAGTAATTTTAACCATAAATGTGAGTGGCTTAAACTCTCCCATTAAGCAGAGGCAGATAGCAGACTGTATTAAAAGTCAGAATCCTACAATATGTTGATTACAGGAAACACACAAAACAGGGCAATACATACAGGGTAAAGGTAAAAGGCTGGGGAAGAATCTACTATGCTTCAGGTGAAGTCAAAAAAGCAGGGGTAGCCATCCTGATCTCAGATCAAGCAAGAGCAAAAATTGATCTAAAAAAAGATAAAGAAGGCCACTATATCTTGCTAAAGGGTAACATAGATAATGAAGCAATATCAATATTAAATACATATGTACCAAATGGTGTCGCATCTAAATTCTTAAAGGAGAAGTTAAAAGAGCTGCAAGAAGAAATAGACAGCAAAATTATAATAGTGGGCGATGTCAGCCTTGCACCCTCAGAACTAGATAAATCAAACCACAAAATAAATAAGAAGAAAGTTAAAGAGGTAAATAGAACACTAGAAAAATAAGGTATGATAGATTTCTGGAGAAAACTAAATGGAGACAGAAAGATACTTTCTTTTCAGCAGTTCATGGAACCTATACAAAAATTAACCATATATTAGGACATAAAGACCTCAAATTCAAATGCAGAAAGGCAGAGATAGTAAATGCATCCTTTTCAGGTCACAATGCAACAAAATTACATTCAATAAAAAGCCAGGGGAAAATAGACCAAAAAATAATTGGAAACGAAATAATCTCATCCTAAATAATGATTGGGTGAAACAGCAAACCATAGAAGCAATTAATAATTTCACCCAAGAGAATGGCAATAATGAGACATCATACCAAAATGTGTGGGGAGCAGCCAAAGCGGTAATAAGGAGAAATTTCATATCTCTAGAAGCTTACTTGAATAAAATAGAGAAAGAGAAAATCAATGAATCAGGATTGCAACTAAAAAAATCTAGAAAAAGAGCAAATTAAGAACCCCCAGTCAAACACTATACTTGAAATTCTAAAAATAAAAGGAGAGATTAACAAAACTGAAAGTAAAAATAAAACTACTGAATTAATAAATAAAACTAAGAATTAGTTCTATGAAAAAACCAACAAAATAGATAAACCAATGGTAAATTTGATTAGAAAAAGGAAAGAGGAAAACAAATTGTTAATCTTAAAAATGAAAAGGGGGAACTTTCCAACAATGAAGAGAACATTAGAGCAATAATTAGGAGTTACTTTCCCAACTTTATGCCAATAAAAATTTGATATATTAAATGAAATGATTGAATACCTTCAAAAATATAGCTTATGCAGATTAACAGAGGAAGAAGTAAATTGGTTAAATACTCCCGTTTTAGAAAAAGAAATAGAACAAGCTATTAATCAATTCCCTAAGAAAAAATCCCCAGGATCAGATGAATTTACATGTGAATTCTACCAAACATTTAAAGAACAGTTAACTGCAATGCTATATAAACTATTTGAAAAAATAGGGATTGAAGGAGTCCTACCAAATTCTTTTTATGATAAAGACATGGTACTGATACCTAAACCAGGTAGGTTGAAAACAGAGAACGAAAATTATAGACCAATCTCCCTAATGAATATTGATGCTAAAATCTTAAATAAGATATTAGCAAAAAGATTACAGAAAATCGTCCCCAGGATAATACTCCATGATCAAGTAGGAATTATTCCAGGAATGCAGGGCTGGTTCAATGTTAGGAAAACTATCAGTATAATTGACTATATCAATAACCAAATTAACAAAAACCATATGATTATCTCAATAGATGCAAAAAAAGCATTTAATAAAATCCAACACCCATTCCTATTAAAAAAAACTAGAGAGTATATGAATAAATGAACTTTTCCTTAAAATAGTCAGGAGCATCTATTTAAAACCATCAGTAAGCATCATATGTAATGGAGATGAAGTGGAACCATTCCCAATAAGATCAAGAGTGATTACTCTTCAGTATTGTATTAGAAATGCTAGCTTTAGCAATAAGAGTTGAGAAAGAGATTAAGGGAATTAGAGTAGGTAATGAGGAAACCAAATTATCAGTCTTTGCAGATAATATGATGGTATACTTAGAGAATCCCAGAGATACTACTAAAAAGCTATTAGAAATAATCCACAACTTTAGCAAAGTTGCAGGATACAAAATAAATTCACATATATCCTCAGCTTTTTTATACATCACCAA
This sequence comes from Sarcophilus harrisii, assembly GCF_902635505.1. NCBI lineage: Eukaryota > Metazoa > Chordata > Mammalia > Dasyuromorphia > Dasyuridae > Sarcophilus > Sarcophilus harrisii. Next base: position 15,816,708 of record NC_045432.1, on the reverse strand, counting down.
CAAAATCCAATAGCAAGAGACACAAAGAGAAATTCCATTTAAAATAACTGTCGATAGCATAAAATGTTTGGGAATCTATCTGCCAAAGGAAAGTCAGGAACTATATGAGCAAAACTACGAACACTTTTCACACAAATAAAGTCAGATCTAAACAACTGGAAAAATATTAAGTACTCTTGGATAGGCTGAGAGAATATAATAAGGATGACAGTACTACCTAAACCAATCCATTTATTTAGTGCTATACCAATCAGACTCCTAAGAAACTATTTTAATGACCTAGAAAAAATAACAACAAAACTGATATGGAAGAACAAAAGGTCAAGAATTTCAAGGGAACTAATGAAAAAAAAATCAAATGAAAGTGACCTAGCTGTACCTCATCTAAAATGATATTACAAAGCAGCGGTCACCAAAACCATTTGGTATTGGTAAGAAATAGACTAGTTGATCAGTGAAATAGGTTAGGTTCACAGGACAAAATACTCAATAACTTTAATAATCTAGTGTTTGACAAATCCAAAGATCCCAACTTTTGGACTAAGAATTCACTGTTTGACAAAAACTGCTGGGTAAAATGGAAATTAGTATGGCAGAAACTAGGCACTGACCAACACTTAACACCATACACTAAGAGAAGATCACAATGAGTTCATGATTTAGGGATAAAGAACAAGGTTATAAATAAATTAGAAGAACATAGGATAGTTTACCTCTCAGACTTGTGGAAGAGGAAGGAATTTTTGACCAAAGAAGAACTAGAGATCATTATATCTCACTAAGTAGAAAATTTTGATTATATCAAGTTAAAAAGCTTTTGTACAAACAAAACTAATGCAAACAAGATTAGACGGGAAGCAATAATCTGGGAAAACATTTTTACAGTTAAAGGTTCTGATAAAGGCCTCATTTCCAAAACATATAGAGAATCTATAATTTATAAGAAATCAAGCCATTCTCCAATTGATAAATGGTCAAAGGATATGAACAGACAATTTTCAGATGATGAAATTGAAACTATTTCTACTCATATGAAAGGGTGTTCCAAATCACTATTGATCAGAAAATGCAAATTAAGACAACTTTGAGACACCTGTCAATTTGGCTAAGATGACAGGGAAAGATGAAGACGAATCTTGGAGGGGATGTGGGAAAACTGAGACACTGATGCATTGTTGTTGGAGTTGTGAACAGATCCAACCATTCTGGAGAACAATTTGGAACTATGCTCAAAAACTTATCAAACTGTGCATACCCTTTGATCCAGCAGTATTACTATTGGGCTTATATCCCAAAGAGATCTTAAAGAAGGGAAAGTGACCCACATGTGCCAAAATGTTTGTGGCAGCCCTTTTTGTGGTGGACAGAAACTAGAAATTGATTGGATACTTATCAATTGAAGATTGGCTGAATAAATTGTGATATATGAATGTTATGGAATATTATTGTTCTGTAAGGAATGACCATTAGGAAAAAATGACGTCATTAGAGAGGATTGGAGAGACTTGCCTGAACTGATGTTAAGTGAAATGAGCAGAAGCAGAAGATCATTATACACTTCAACAAGAATACTATATGAGAATATATTCTGATGGAAGTGCATATCTTGGGCAATGAGAAGATCCAATTCAGTTCCAATTGATCAGTGATGAACAGAACCAGCTACATCTAGAGAAAAAGCACTGGGAAATGAGTGTGGACTACTTGCATTTTTGTTTTTCTTCCCAGGTTATTTTTACCATCTGAATCTAATTTTTCTTGTGCAGCAAGAGAACTGTACGGATGTGTACACATATATTGTATTTAACATATACTTTTAATATGCTTAACATGTATGAGACTGCCTGCCATCTAGGGAAGGGGGTGGAGGGAGGGAAGGGAAAAGTTGGAACAGAAGTGATTGCAAGGGAAAATGTTGAAAAATTACCCATGCATATGTTCTGTCAATAAAAAGGTATAATAAAAAAGTATTAATTCTTGATAAGAAATAAATTCAATTATCAAAGTGTTCAATTAAACATATATACTATTTGAGGACATAGAAAAAAAACAATACTATATGAGGATCAATTCTGATGGAGTGGCTATCTTCGGCAATGAGAGGATCCAATTCAGTTCTAATTGATCAGTGATGAACAGAACCAGCTACACCCAGAGAAAGAACACTGGGAAATGAGTGTGGACTACTTGCATTTTTGTTTTTCTTCCCAGGTTATTTTTACCATCTGAATTCGAGTTTTCTTGTGCAACAAGAGGACTATATAAATATGTACACATATATTGTATTTAAGATATACTTTAACATGTTTAACATGTATGAGACTGCCTGCCATCTAGGGAAGGGGGTGGAGGGAGGGAAGGGAAAAGTTGGAACAGAAGTGATTGCAAGGGGACAATGTTGAAAAATTACCCATGCATGTGTTCTGTCAATAAAAAGCTATAATAAAAAAAGAAAAAGTGCACATTTAATGAACTTGCAGATTCTTTCTATAACCAAATCTGAACTTAATAGAAAATTTAATATATAATGGTTTATTTTTTTACATGGGAAATATATACTATATGTTTAAGAATCACAACAACAATAGGGTAGCTCAAAAGAAAGACTGGCAGAGTTAAGGTAAAAATAGCAATTATATAAATGAGGTGCAGAGGAAGAATAGACATAGGAGCATTAGAAGGAGAAGGGCTCATTTCTCAAAACTTCCTCACATCGGGAATGGGTTTAATAGGCAACACTGCATATATGCCACGAAGGGTATAGCCCCCTCCAAAATCTGTAAAGGAATAAAGGGGGAAGGGGGGCAGATGGGAAAGCAAAGGGTGAGGGAAGAAGACAAGGGAGGGATCTATGGATGGGAGGAGGTTAAGTAATAGCAAGGCAAGTTAAGGAGTAGAATTAAAGTAAGGTCAGCAGGGATAGGAAAGATGTGTGTGTGTGTGTGTGTGTGTGTGTGTGTGTGTGTGTGTATTTACATATGTATACATAAATATATTCAGGAGACCAAATATTATCAGTTATATGAGGACTTACATCATTTTCTGAAAATAACACCAAAAAAAGATAGACACTGATCATAGAGGATTGGAATGCTAAAGTTGGAAATCAAAAGATAATTAAAATAACAGGTAAGTTTGGCTTTGTTGTACAAAATGAAGTAGAGCAGAGACTAATAGAGTTCACTTAAGATAACTCATAGGATTTAACACTCCTTTTAACAACCCACTAGGCAATCCTACACCTGGAACATAGAAATCATATTGACTATATACTTCACAGCCAAAGGTGGAGAAGCTCTATAAAACCAGTTAAAACAAGACATGGAACAGACTGTGGCTCAGATCATGAGAGGGTTTTGTTTTTTTGTTTTTTGTTGTTTTTTTTTTTGGTAAAATTCAGACTTAAATTGAAGAAAACAGGGACAATGATCAGACCACATAAATATGACATATAATCCCTTATTAACATGAAGTAGAAGTAAGACCATAGGAACTAATTTGAGTCATCTCATTGTTAAAGAGAGCCACATACATCAGACTTGATCATCATATAATCTTGTTGCCATATATAATGATCTCCTGGTCCTGCTAATTTCACTAAGCATCAGTTCATGTAACTGAGGTTCTCCAAGCCTCTCTGTATTCATCCTGCTGGTCATTTCTTATAGAACAATAATATTCCATAACATTCATATACCATAACTTATTCAGCAATTCTCCAACTGATGAGCATCCACTCAGTTTCCAATTTCTTGTCACTACAAAAAGGCTGCCATGATCATTTTTGCACCTGTGGGTCCCTTTCCCTCCTTTAAGCTCTCTTTGGGATATATACCCAGTAGGAATACTACTGGGTCAAAGGGTATGCACAGTTTGGGCATAGTTCCAAATTGCTCTCCAGAATGGTTGGATCCATTCACACTTCCACCAACCATTGTTGGTTATTAGTGTCTCAGTTTTCCCACATTCCCTCCAACATTGGTTATTATCTTTTCCTGTCATCTTAGCCAGTCTGAGAGGTGTGTAATGGTATCTCAGAGCTGTTTTAATTTTCATTTCTCTGATCAATAGTGATTTAAAGCACCTTTTCATGTGACTAGCAATGATTTTAATTTCTTCATCTGAAAAATTGTCTGTTCATATCTGATTTCTTGTAAATTGGGTCAATTCTCTATATATTTTAGAAATGAGGCCCTTCAAATGTTTCCCCAGTTTATTGTTTCCCTTCTAATCTTGCCTGAATTAGTTTTGTTTAGGTTTTTAACTTAATGTAATAAAAATTATCTATTTTGTGATCAGTAATGCTTTCCAGTTCTTTGGTCACAAATTTCATTCTCCTCCACAGATCTGAGGGTTAAAACTATCCTATGTTCTTCTAATTTGTTTATGATATCATTTTTTATGTCTAAATCATGAACCCATTTCTACCTTATCTTGGTATATGGTGTTACGTGTGAGTCAATCCCTAATTTCTGTCATGCCAGTTTCAAATTTTTCCTGCAGCTTTTGTCAAATAGTGAATTCTTATCCCCAAAGCTGGAGTCTTTGAGTTTGTCAAACACTAGATTGCTATAGTTAATGACTATTTTGTCCTGTAAACCTAACCTATTCCACCAATCGACTACTCTCTTTCTTAGCCAATATCAAATGGTTTTGATGACCACTGCTTTATAATATAGTTTTAAATCTGGTATAGCTAAGCCACCCCATTTGCATTTTTTTCATTAATTCCCTTGAAAGTTTTGTTCTTCCAGATGAATTTGTTATTATTTTTGTTATTATTACAGACATATTTCTAAGTCTGTAAAATAATTTTTGGGAGTTTGATTGGTATAATACTAAATAAATAGATTAATTTAGGCAATATTGTCATTTTTATTATATTCGCTCGACCTATCCAAGAGCATTTAATATTTTTTGCAGTTGTTGAGATCTGACTTCATTTGTATGGAAAGTGTTTTGTAGTTGTGTTCATATAGTTCCTGACTTTCTCTTGGCAGATAGATTCCCAAATATTTTATACTATTGACATTTATTTCAAATGGAATTTCTCTTCGTTATCTCTTGCCGTTGGACTTTGTTGGTGATGTATAAAAATACTGATGATTTATGTGGATCTATTTTGTATCCTGCAACTTTGCTAAAGTTGTGGATTGTTTCTAATAGTTTTTTAGTTGATTCTTTAGGGTTCTCTATGTATACTATCATATCTTCAAAGAGTGATAATTTGGTTTCTTCATTACCTCCTCTAATTCCTTTAATCTCCTTTTCTTCTTTTATTGTCAAAGCTAATATTTTTAGCTTTTTATTTACAAGACATATGCATAGGTAATTTTTCTGCACTGACCCTTTGGACCCTTGCAAAACCTTCTGTCCCAACTTTTTCCCTCCTTTCCCCTGCCCCCTTTCCTAGATGGCAGGTAGACCAATACATGTTATATATGTTAAAGTATATGCTAAATGCAATATATGTATACAAGTTTATACAGTTATCTTGCTGCACAAGAAAACTTGGATTTACAAATAAAGTAAAAATAATCTGAGAAGGAAAACAAAAATGTAAGCAGGAAATAACAGAAGGAGTGGCAATGCTATGCTTTCGTCCACAATCATTTTCCATAATTCTTTTGCTGGATGTAACTGGTTCTCTTCATTACTGAACAATTGGAACTTATTTGGTTCATCTCATTGTTGACGAGAGCCACTTCCATCAGAATTGGTCCTCATATAGTATTGTTGTTGAAGTGCATAATGAGATCATTATATGGCTCTGCTAATTTCACTCAGCATCAGTTCATGTAGGTCCTAGGGATGACTTTCTATAATCTTTTTTCCAATATTTTATTTAAGATTTTTGTTTCTATATTCATTAGGGAAATTGGTCTATAATTTTCTTTCTCTGTTTTCATCCTAGCTAGTTTAGCTATCAGTACCATGTCTTAAGGAGTTGATTAATAACGTGTTTTATTTCTTTTTCTAAGATGGAATTTATTTCCTCTTTTGTTAATCTGCACAATCTATATTTTTGTAGGTATTCCTCCATTTCACTTAGGTTATCAGATTTATTGGCATAATGTTGGGCAAAATAACTTCAAATTATTGCTCTAATTTCCTCTTCATTGGTGGAATGTTCACCGTTTTCTTTTTTAAGACTAACCATTTGATTTTCCTCTTTCCTTTTTCTAATCAAATTAACTAAAGGTGTATCTATTTTGATTTTTTTTCATAAAACCAACTTTTAGTTTTATTTATTAATTCAATAGTTTTTTAATATTTCAAAAGTCACTGCAGATTGTGACTGCAGCTATGAAATTAAATGATACTTGCTCATTGAAAAGGAAGCTATGTCCAATATGGACAGTACACTCAAAAAAGAGGTATCACCTTACCAATAAAGGTCCATGAGTCAAAGCTGTGGTTTTTTCAGTACTGATGTATGACTGTGAGAGACTATGAGGAAATTTGAGTGATGCAGACTCCATGCTTTCAAGTTGTGGTGTAGGAAAAGTTTTGAGAGTTCCTTGGACAGCATAATTGAGTTGATCAATAATAATTAAAGAAATTAATTTAGGCTGTACAATTGAAAGTCAAATACTAAAGCTGAAGCTTAATTACTTTGGCCATATAATAAGAAGTTGGGACACAATAGAAAATACTCTGATGTTGGGAAAGATTGACCAGAGGAACAATTGGATAATGTCATATAAACAATAAACATGAGATTAGACAGACTTTAAGAGATTGTGGAGAATAAAGAGCCTGGGTGCATGGGTTCATGAAGAGTCAGACAAGACCTGGTGATTCAACAACTTCTTCTAGCTTTGTATCTTGAGTGTCCCTGTCACCATCATAGCTTTTGATGATGGTAAGACCATTTTTGGTTTACTCCTTATTTCATACAGTCTTCTATGTAATTTCGAACTCTATGTTTGGACTAGACTCTGTCTACTTGTGGAGGAAATATCTGAGCTAGTCTTCCTACTACTTTCTTGAGGTAGTGAGTGTTATGTTATTCTGGGATCTCAGGTATATCTCATTATGAAGACCTGCAAGGTTTCAGTGTTCCCAAAGTGATCTGATTGAAGACAAAAACCTAAAAATTGGCCTATTGCGAGCTCTGCAAGCTCCTGAGCTGGGTTTAGGTCTGGTCAAGATTCAGGTGTGATTTTCCTATGTGGATTTTCAGGAGACTACTATTGCTGAACTTGGCTACTATCAATCAACATGTTGGGAAATTCTGCCAGTTCAGTGAAAGAACTTCTCTTTTGGTCTGAGATTCCTACCAGAGTTGTTCCTCAGCAGACTTCATGCTGGGCTGGAGACTGGAACTGAGACCCCATACTGGGCCTGGGGTTTCAGCTCCTGCCTGCTTCTCAGCTTGCTCCTTGCTCAATGCACAGCATAGGTTTACTGACCCCTAATCACCCTGGAATAACCCCTAGGTCCAGGTTCTGTCTTCAGTGTGCCCTCCATCTGTGACTTGGAACTCTTTGCTTAGCAATGGGCTTGCTATTTAGTACCTATTCCTTTGCCCTTCACAAGTTTTAACCCTTCTCTGCTGTATCTTTGTTTCTATGGCAACCTGTGTTAGAAACCAATGAATCAAAACTTATTTCTTGAATTTTCCAATCAGGATTCAGTCTGGTGACTTTTCTTTTTCTGTGGATGAATTGTTGCTTCCTGCTCCTATTCCATCATCTCAACTCTGCTTCTCTGTCTGTCTGTCTGTCTGTCTCTCTTTGTCTGTCTGTCTCTGTCTCCATCTCTGTCTGTCTGTCTTCTCCTCTGTCTCTCTTTCTCTCTCTCTGTCCCTGTCTCTATCCCTCTGTATCTCTTTTTCTCTTTCTCTCTTTGTCTTTTTCATTTCTCTGTCTCTGTCTTTCTCTGTCTTTGTGGGGGGTGAGGTGGGAGGGTTTGTGTGTGTGTGTTTAAAAGGAGTAGTGGGACATGGATGGTTTCATGTCGAAACCTTTTTTTTTAAATCATGCCGTCAGTATGAAAATACTTGTTGCATATGTGTTTGTGTTCCACATAAAAAACCCAAAACAAAAGAACCTGTTTTATCATTTGTAAGGTACCTTAGGATATAGCATTTAGAATTGGAAGGGACCACAGAACCACATTGGGTATCACTTGTGACAGCACTTCTGGATACACCAGGCCCACCTTCTGTGGATACCCATGCTTAGCATCAGGATGTCAGGGTGGGGACAACTTCAGAGGAGAGAACACAGAAGGTCAGAGGCCTCAGAATACACAATATCTGTGGGGAGGGGGGGCAACTTGGAGAACAAGGAGCTGCAATCATACTCTCTCATTCTAAGAAGAAGAAAACTGAAGCTGAACAAAGAGAAGATATTTGCCCAAATCACACAGGAATTGTCAGAGGTAGGACTGGAAGCCAAGACCTTTGATTCTGGAGGTTCAGGCACAGATGGAAATAAAGAGAAGAGGCATGATTAAGTTTCCAGAGATTGTGCTAAGTACTTTACAAATATTATCTCATCTGATCCTCACAATACCCCCTGTGAGGTAGATGCTAATATTATCCCCTTTTACATTTGGGGAAACTGAGGCAGCCAGAGGAAAAGTGACTTGCCCAGGCTCACAAAGCTACTACATGTCTGAGGCTGGATTTGAACACAGGCCTTTCTGACCAGGCCAGCCCTCTCTCTACTGTGCCACTTAGCTGCCAGGGCTCTTTCTGCTGAACCAGGCTGCCTCCCATGTCTAAGGCAGAAGGAGGCAGGAAATCGCAGGGAACAGAGAATCAAGATGAAAAGAAGAGGCTCACATATCTCCAGCACTGAGGGTTTGCAAACACAAACCTTGTGAGGGAGAAGATACAAGTATTATTGCCCCATTTTACAGATGAGGAGATAGCATCAGCAGACTGAGGTGTGAGTCCCAGCCTAGACATGAGCTGTGTTCCTTGTATGAGAGAAGAAATAAGTAGCTCACATATAAAGTCCTTTGAAGTTTGCAAAGAGGGGAATGAGGCCAAGATGATGGAGAGTAGACAAATTTTTGCCAGAGCTCTTCTCTGCTTCCCTCAGAATCAACAACAAATTAAGCCTCTGAATGGGTTTTAGAGTTACAGAACCCACAAACATTTGGAGTGTAACAAATTTCCAGTAGAAGGTATTTTGAAAGAACTTCAGGAAGGATCTGTCTCACTCAGGCAAGGGGGACAAAGCCCAGAGCAGGCACAGCGCAGGGAGGCCCAGGGCAGAGAGATCTCATTTGGGGAATGTAGTGGTAGACTTACTCAAAATACATCAGCATTGGCTACTCTGTCCTGATTCAAAAGCTAGTGGATCAGCAGATTAATTGTGAGACCTCCAAAACAACTGCAGAAGGCAAATAGTGAGCTCTTGAACACCAGCATAAAAGCAGGATTTGACCAAACCCATCCAGCATGTGAAGGAAGCCAGCAGCACTGACCTCAGGGCAAGGTGAAGCCACTGTTGCCTGCACAGGAAGCTTGGGGAAATCTTCCTTTTCCCCTGAGAGCAGACCTCAACCTTCAAAAATGAGCAAAAAAAGCAAAAAGAGCTCTGAGCAGAGATAGCTATTATGAAGACAGGGAATAACAGACCTCAAACCCTGTGGATACTAAAAGCAAACCTCTCCAGATGAAGTCCCAAAGGGTCATATGACTTGGTCTCTAATTTAAAAGGTTCTCCTTTAAAAAGGATCTTGAAAGAGAATTAGAAAAAAAATGGGAAAGGAAATGAGAGGTTTTCAGGAGAGTATGCAAAAGGAAACACAGAAATTGTCTAAAAAAATCAACTCCTTAAAAAAGATTTGGGGAAATGGAAAAAGAAAACAAGTCTTTGAAAAACAGAATTGGTGAAATGGAAAAAGACAACAACTCCCTAAAAATAGAATTGGTGAAATTGAAAAAATCCAAAGAACAAAACAACCCAAATTCAAAAGGAGGTTCAAAAGATAACTGAAGAAAATAATTCACTAAAAATTAAAGTTGAACAAATGGAAGTGAATGACTCAATGAGACAACAAGAAGCTATTTAGCATGGCTTTGATTGCTGAAGATTCTAAAACAGATGATAGAAGTGAGGGCTGCATGAAACATTGGTCTGAGCCGAATTTCTGCCAGAATCCTCAGAAAGAGCCCATGTGGGACAGTGACAGGTGGTAATTAGAAGGCAGACCTGCTAAAAGTATTCTCAATATACATGGAAGCCAAGCCCCTCATTTTATATTTGTGAGAACTGAGTACCAGAAAAGAGAGGTGCCTCATCCATTGTTACACTGGTTCCAGAACCCATATTGAAGCTCAGGTCTCTCTCACCTTCAGGGTTATCTTCACTTCTTTCTACTTTCTCATCCCCACCAAATCCAGTCCTTTGAATTCTACCAGAAAAACTTATCTTGCCTCTCTCCTTCGAAGACATTCACCCTGACATTCAGGCCCCAATCACCTCTCAGGCCTGCGTTATTGAAGTTGCCATCTAATTGGTCTCTCAGTCTCAAGTCTCTCCAGGCTACAATTCCTCTTCCACCCAGATCCCAAACTGATCATTCCTAAACCAGATTTGACTCTGTTCCTCCCCACTTACAAACTTTCCATTCTTCCTTATGGCCTCTGGGATTAACTTCACAATCATTAGCCTGGCAATTAAAGCCCTCCACAAGCTGGATCCTACTCTCACACGCTCTCCATTCAAGTTAAAGTCCTCTTCTGACTCTTCCCCATACATGCTCTTCTTTGACTTCCATTCCTTAACACTCACAAAGTGCCCTAAGTCTAGAATACCCTCCTTCCTCATCTTCAAATCTTAGAATTTCTGCCTGTCTTTCTTCAAAGCATAGCTCAGCCAACATATCCTCCATATTTCCCTTCCTCATCTCTCCTTGTCAACCCCCCTCCCCCAAGTCCTTGGTGTTCTGTCCCTCTGAAATGACTTTGTCTTATCTGGAATTCCCTGGTCTGTATGCATGGAGTATGTTTCTAGCAGAACAATTAGCTCTCTGAGGGGATATTTAGGGGTGTGGGGTGTTGTATCTCTAGTGCCTCACACACAGGAACTGCTTGATACAAGTTTATTAATTGGAATGGAATGGAATTGGTGAGTCAGAATCAATAGGGTTTTCTCAGTGGAAATGCTGGTAAATAAGGTACACTGTCACACTCCAAGGACCACTGGGACTTGCTATCCTCCCTATTGCTGATGCAACCTCTTGTGTATCTGATCCCTATCTATTAGTTTGTGAGCTCCTTGAGAAATGGGATTATCTTTCTTTTCTATTAGCATTATGCTTAGCCCATAGTAAAAACTTAATAACTGCTTTTTTTCAACTCTCCAGTCATTAAGGACAGGCAGGAGTTTAAGTCTAAGGTCACCAAGGAGAAGGGCTGGGAGTATGTGAGGCAGTAATGCTAGTGCCACAAGCCATTGTTAGAAAAAGCCAATCAATATCCTCCTGCCTTGAAAAGAAGAGGGCAAAAGAGTTAAATGTGATAGTGATGAGAAATCCTCTGAAGTCATTTTGAAGGGGCATGATAATGATTGGGCTTTTCTAATGACCCTGGAAAGGAGGGGTTACAAATGCTGCAACCTTTGTTTTGTGATTATTGGCAATAATTAAAACAGCTCACTTTTCTATACACCTCTTGAAGATTTCAAAGTACTCTGTAATTGTTGTCTCATCTGATCCTCACCATGTTCCTGACAAGTAGGTGTTACTGTTAATGCCATTTTACAGAAGAGGAAGCTGAGACTGAAAAAGTTTCATCAGTCTGTCAGTCAAAAGGTATTTGCTTCTAAATATACAAAAGAAATGGGAAAAGAGGGTCTCTGTGAGGTGCTCATATTTCTGCATGAGAGACAACAGGAAAATGACTATGGCCATACAAAATATATACATCATATGAAAATGGAAGATAATCACAAAAGGAAGGCACCAACAGTGGAGGGTGAAAGGTGAACTGGGAAAAAAGGTGAGGTTTGAACAGCATCTTAAAGGAAGCCATGAGGTGGAGATGACATAGGAAAACGTTCCAGCTATGGAGGACATTGAGTGAAAAAAGCATGAAGTAGGGAGATGTGTAAGTGGAGGGCAAGAAGGTTTAAGATAACTGGAAAGATAGGAAGAGGTCAGATTGTGAAGAATTTTAATGCCATAGTATGTTTCTGTTTCCTTATGGAAATGAAAGGGAGCCACTGGAGTATACTGAGTGCAAAGCTAACCTATTCAGAACAGCACTTTAGGAAAATCTCTTTGGGAGATGAGTGGAGCATGATTTGGAGAGGATAACTACCTGACAAAGCAACTAAAAGCATACTGCAACAGTCCAGATGTGAGGACAGAAGAACCTTTATTAGAGTAATAGCTGGGCATGGAGAGAAAGGAAAGTACACAAGAAATATGCAAATAGAAGCAATAGGACTTGGCAATAGTGGATGTGTTGGGTGCATTTCAGTGAGAAGTTAGGGAAGGCCTGGAGGCTGCAAATCTAGGTGTGTGGGAGAACATTGGAACCCTCAATTGTAACAGAGAAATTTGGAAAGTTGAAGAGGAGGGAAGATGCATTCTTTTCTGAATTTCCTGAATTTGAGTTATTGATGAAGCCTCCCTTTTGAGATGTCCAAAAAACAGTGAGTTAAGTCATGGCAATTGAGTATAGAGAGGAACTGGAAAGTTAGGGTCTTTCTCAAAGACCCTCAATATATAGTTTGTAGTCCTCTAGCTTGTTCCTGACCTGACCCTGTTCCTTACCTGATACACAGGTGAGTCAACTCTGATTTCTAGACTCTGGTTCTCCTGTCCCTCCAGGATATGAGAGCATGTTCATTACTATCTTTATCTTACTTTCTGCACTGTTAGAAGAGGAAGACATGAGAAGTAAATACCTATCAGTAATCAAAATAGCTAGTGATCATTTATGCCATTTGTCTTCTAAATAAGGATCCACCTCCTTGCCCAACTCTTCCCAGAGTCCCATAGTGTCACATATGTACTGCATCCAATTACATACACAGAAAATCTAGTGCTCATGAAATCCTTATCTACTAGGATTACTAGTGGTGTGTACTGTAAGAGTAACCTTTTAGAGATGAAGGAGAAACAAGAATGCTTCATTGAGACCTGAAGAACAATGAGAATAGCAGTGTGAAAGGGAGGGAAGAGCAAAGGCTGCTCCAATTTGGATATCTAATGTTCAAGATGGCCCTACATACACACAAATTTCCAAAAACTAGGACTCCAGGGGCAGCTAGTTGGTGTAGTGGATAGAGCACCAGCCCTGAAGTCAGGAGGACCTCAAATCTGGCCTCAGATACTTAACACTTTCTGGCTGTGTAACCCTGGGCAAATCACTTAACCCCAATTGCCTCAGGGAAAAAAAACTAGAACTCCAACATTTGACATACCAATGTTCCAAATCAAAATGAGTCCTTGCAATCCCTGACATCCCCATCATACCACTGTTCTCAGAGGAAGACATGAAAAGTAGCACCAAGGTCTCTGTCCTCACCTCTGACCTCATTCCATTTGATATTGAACTAGACTAGGGTGGGTTCTCCCTAGATGAGTCTCCCCAGAGGACCAGGGGTCTTATAACTCTTGATTCTTCAGGGGTGACATGGAAGGGCTTCTTATAATTTGAGACTTTTGGACACTAGAACTGAAGTCACCCTAGTCCCCAAAGGTCCTAAATCCATGAGATGCCAATCTACCAGTGAGATGGGCAACATTGCATCTCCCACAATTTGGGCATTATAAAAACTAACTTGTTGAAGCAGCTTAATGGATTGGATCAGCACCAGGGATAGCTCCACTTCTATGCTACTATTCATATCCTAGTTTTCACAGTTGGCTGGGTAGCTGTCTCTTAACATTCTACTCCCTCGGTGTTGCCTCCACTTTGTGGGTGGTACAAATCCCAGCACAGGGGTGTGTGAATTAGACAGGTACTGATAGAAAAATTGCTGAATGCCAAAGTCCTCAAGCAAACCTTTCAGTTTAACAGTCCTATTGGGATATCATGATAGGACAGTGGCACTTGGAGACTGACCATAGATTACTTCAGCCTGAATAGAGAAATTGATTTGATGGTTCTGATTGCTCTGATATTGTGACTCTTACAGAGATCCTAGTGGTCATCTTCAGGGACTCATATACAATGATTAACTTGGTCACTGTATTCTTCTCAGGTCTTAGAGGACTAGGACCAGCTGGCCTTTAACTGGCTAAATATGTAATACTCTTTCATGGTTCATGGCCATCTCAACAGCCCTGCAAGTTACCACCAGTGGCACCATGTACTCTAGCTAAACAAAAGCTTCCTCCAAATGAGAGGGTAATCCATTATTTATGACCTGTTGTTGATAGGCCCTAATGAGGAAGCTGTTACTCTGGCCTTTGACATGTGAATTGACTAGTAAGAAAATTTAAATCCTTGCCTGCGAAGGAAAATTTGGAGTGTGTATGAGGGGTAGAGGCTCCTCTGTGTAGGCTCCTAGTGGGACAATCATAAGTAATGAACTTGTTCCTATTTGGAACCAAGAGGTTGACTAGAAACATCTCAGGTACTTGCTAGCTAGAAATCCTAGTTCTTCAATGGGTTCTAATTATGCCAAATCCAACAAGGTAGGCAGTGACCAAGAATTTTCCATTAGATGGAAGACATATATTCAAGAGCTAAGCCCAGCCCAGCTCAAGGGGAGTTGACCACATCTGTGGAATTCTTGCTTACTAATAGTTGGCCACAGAAGCTAGTCTTGCTGAGTCTCCAATGAAACCCTCTTGCAACCTAGGACCCTTGATTCACTGATCTTCCAGAAGGAAGAGATGCCTAGTTCATAGAAGGCACAGCCCTCCTCAAAAATGGTCAATCTCATTGAAGTGCCATACAATATAGGCTAGTCTACATCACCCATAGCCCTATCCAATCAACCCAACTGTAGAAGCAGATCCACCTAATTATAAATAGTCCATGATAAAGGAGTATTTTTTCTTCACTGACTCATATGCAATAGCTAATAATCTTCTATGGTAAGGTCAGAGGCAATCTACCAACTGGATGATCAAATCATCTTCCTGGGTAGAGATGCATCTTTTCCAAGCTCAACAACTGGACACTCTATATAAATAATTTATCTTGACAATATACTTCCCAGGAATGTCCACATAGGTGATAAAGTTGATGCATACTTGCTAGAGCTAGCTCAATGTTTGAGGGTCTTTGAAGGAAAGTGTGGAAGAGAAGAGGTATTAGATGGCCTACCACATCGAAGGTCTATAGAGCCATTGTGCTGATCCCATTGCTGTATGTCTCTGGAACCTGGAGAATATTCCAGCATCATGCCAGGAAACTGAATTGCTCCCATGTGGATTGTCTCAGGAAAATTCTGAAGATCACCTGGAAATGTACCGAACATTGAAGTTCTTTCTTGAGTTAAACTATCAAGCATTCAGATTCTACTACAAAAAGTATAATTATGATAGTCTGGCCATGTTGTTCAAATTCCAAAAATACATTTACCTAAAAGATTATTTTGCAGAGAACTCACCAAGTCAACTCTTTACATGGAGCTCCGAAGAAGCAATGCAACAATCCTTTCAAGATCCCGCTGAAGAATTTTAGAATTGATTGTAAGACATGGGAAACACTGGCACAGGATTGTGAAGCATGGTGTGCCTGTATCAAAAAAGATACTATATGAGTAAAGCAAAATTGCAAAAGCTAAAAAAAAAATCAGATGTGAAATTTTGAGACATCTTCACTCCAAATGTTCATATGCACTATTTGTTTCCAATCTGTGGTAAGGTTTCCCAGATTGCATTGGTCTGATCAGTCACATTTGGACACTTGACCCCAAGATGATGAAGGGATTTTATTCCTCTTTAAAAATGAAGGACACCAACCAAGCAAAAACCTTCGGCCCACAAGAAAATACCTTTCCCAGAATGATACTGGAATAAACAAGTTGACTAGAATGTTCGCCAGATGCAGAGTCCAAACAATAGCACAACTTTCACATCAGTAGTGAAAAGACCAGATTTATTCTTTTAAAAATGTATCCTATTTACAGTTAATTAATTTTGTCCTGTTACTCTAAGTCATAGATTTTTTGCCTTTGTAATTAGTTCAGAAATTCATCTAGCCTGTTAAGGAGTTGAGTTTAAAAATCCAGTTCTCCTGCTAATCTTTTCTTGCCTCAAGGAAGTCTGTAATCTTTGAGGGATGAAGGTGGACACCAGGGAGTCTGGCACTGAGATTTCACAATTACAGACATACCATTGGGGGGAGTTAAAAATGTACAGCATTGACATGGGTTCTACTTCAATCACTTATGCTACAGCTACCCAACATGTACAAAAGATTCTTCTCATAGAGCTCCTTCCACCTGTGCTGGCAGCCCTTTAGGACCTCGAGCGGGATCTAGATCGAAACCTGGAGGGGGATCTGGAGGCAGATCTGGATTTGGACCGGGACCTGGCTTTTGAGGCCGATTTTGATCTGGAATGAGATTCTGATTGAATATATCTATACCACCAAGCTAACCTTCAAGGATATTTGCTTTGCTATTCAAAGATTTCTGATTCCCTATGTCTAACCTTACAGGTTGACTTAATGAATATTTCTTAGCACAGGAAGGAAGGAGGGAGTTATTGCTAGTCCCTCAATCCTAATTTTCAACCAATTGTATTGTTCCTCATGCCTCAGATCTATAACCTATCATATTGATTTTTCCATTCATGATGTTGAGTTCTTTTAAGCAATCAAAAGTAATTCTCTGTCTAGGAAATCCTGTTCTTTGTTCTGTACTCCCCCAAATTGTAAAAGAGAGATGTCCATTTTATTCAGTTTTAGCTTTGCTGAGAAAACAAATCTTATTTATTGATAAATTTGCACCTTACTAATTAATTGATCATGCTCAGAACTTTTTGCTTTAGTTTACCTTATTTTGACCCTAATAGCAGCTACTCAAAATGAACAAAACTGAAAGATATTCCATGTCCCATCTTACCCACCAGCAGCAGGAATTGTGGAATAATGGAATGGTCTCTTCAAGCAAGCCCTAAAGACCTAAAGATCCTAAACAGAGCTTGAAATACTGGACTGAGAGACTCACAAGACAGACTGACAAGGGGGCCTTCACCCTAGACACAGCAATTTCAAGAAATAGACAGTCATATGTCACTTGTATTCTAGCAAATTCAGTGTATCAGGGGATGGAGAATAAGATGAAGAACATATTCAGTGAGCAGTGGAACTCATAGTCCTGAGAACAGGGGTTCCTGATTGCATAAATCTACAACCAAACATTCCGTTATTTTTTCCACCAAACCATAGGAAAATGGAGATTGCACCTTCTTTATGTCATACTGAGGCAAAAGTACCAATCTAGATGCCATGAATTCTCCCATTCACCTTATTACAACACTCTTACAGAATAGGTATCCATAGTATTTCTTTACTCAGGGTCTTTAGTTTGTTTTTCCCAAAGCAGATGCAACCAGGGAACACTGGAGTAGGCACTTTGTTAAGACATCAGATCCTGTGCTTATTCCTCTACCCTCAGAGGAGAGTGAATCAGTATGGTAGAAAGATGCAGGGAGGGAGAAGTGAGCAACCTGAGTCGACCATGACTTTGGGGATAGGTAACACTCTGAAAATAATCAAAGAAAATATTCAGATTAGTTGGACAAAAAACTTGAACATCAGGGACCCATGAGGAATGGGGGGGGGAAGGGAACACAAGAACCATGAACTTATTCTACATCTTTTTCTCTGCTTCTGTGTCTTATATGTGACACAGACTACACCTGGCTACGAGGTAATACCCCAGTTGCTATCATCTGCCTCCTGCTCTTCATTTTGCCTTGTTTTATTTCATTTGTGACCTAGCCCACTGAATCACCACTGGCAAGTCCCTGTCACTTTACCATAAATATGTTATTAAAGGTTATGATACTTCCAGGTCATACTCAGCCCGAGCTCTCCAGGGGGCTTTATCATAAAACCAGAAAGCACTAGCAAGACTGATTGCCTCTGCAGTGAAGTTCATGGCCTGTTGATTATGCTACTCAGCCCCAGGAATACCAGACAGATAGATTCAAAACTTTCCATTTAATTCCACCCAGTTTCCACTCCCTCACAAAAGCAGGATTTAACCTCTAGATTATGAATCTCAAATCAGGCGCCAAACTCAAAATGTCAGCCCCAAATCTAGTGGATTTTGCCTCCTTTGCCACCAGGAAGTGTGACTTCCAAACAACAGCACTGGAAATAGAGCCATTAAACCCCAATTTCCTGCGATCCAGGTCTCCCCCGAATTGGATGGGGGAAGCCCTTGGGGAACCTTCAACATCTCCATAGTTGAATCTAGGGTAAATATCTATGTGGTGGGTAAGTTAATTGAATTTCTTGTAGATACCAGGGCCACTTACTCTGTCCTCCTGTATTTTTCTTCCCCTTATTGGTTCCCTTGATGGAGATTGATAGTAAATCACAAAAAAGTAGGGAAGTTCATTCTCTCCCTTGTCAATATGAAGATCAGATCTTTTCCCACAGCTTTCTCATCCTACCCTTATGTCCCATCCCTCTACTAGGGAGGGACCTCATGTTCAAACTAGGCTCACAGTTCTCTCTTATTTTTGAGCACTCTATATTTTTGCCTGTTCTGGGTCCTAGATCTAGACCCTCCCACATTCCCATTGTCGTCTGGAACTCTGTTTCCCCAGGGGTTCCCTGGGAAAGCCACCTATACTTTTCTGGTTTAAATCAAACCTAAAGACCTCCACATGTACCAGTACCCTTCAGGCAGGTAGGCCATTGCTGGCTTGTAATCTCTTTTTGACAGCTTTCTTCAATATGGTCTTCTTATCCCCTGTCAGTCACCATGCAATACTCCAATACTCCCCATCCTTAAACCAAGTGAGGAGTATTAGATGGTCCAGGACCTGAGAGCCATCAAAAATGCAGCTGTACCTATTCACCCTATAGTACCCAATCCTTATACCATTTTAGCCCAGGTCCCAGAAGGGACCTGATGGTTTACCACCTTGGATCTCAAAGATGCTTTTTTCCTCATTCCCCTTGACAGGGATTTCAAGTTCAATTTTGCTTTTGAATGGGTACCCTTTGGAAGCCCAAACCCCAAAACCAAATTTGGTTTTTGGGGTTCAAGCCCCAATTGCCCCCCGGAAAGCCTTAGTTTCCCCTTAAAGATGCTTTTTTATTTGACAAATTTATTTATTTTTTGGGAATTAAACTGAGACCCCAAAATTTTATAAATTTCTTCCAAAGGCTAAAATCACCCTGGAAATTTTCTTAGAAGTTCTTATCTTCCTTTTTTTTGAGTTAAATTATTTTTAATTCCCTTTCCATTTAAAAGGAAAGGGGAAAAGGGGAAGGGGAAAAGGAAAAAAAAAAGGAAAGGGAAAGGGGGGGGGGAAAAAAAGGGAGGGGGAAGGAAAAGGAAAATAAAGGAGGAGGGAAGGGAGGAGGAAGGGGAGGGGGAGGAAGGAGGGAGAAAGAAGAAGGAAGGAGAGAAGGAAGGAAGGAAGGAGGGGAAGGAAGGAAGGAGGGAAAGGAAGGAGAGGGGAAGGAAAGAAGGAAGGAAGGGGGAAGGAAGGAAGGGAAGGAGGGAAGGAAGGGAAGGAAAGGGAGGGGAAGGAAAGGAAGGAAGGAGGGAAGAAGGAAGGAGGAAGGAGGAAGGGAAAGGAGGGAGGGAAGGAAGGAAGGAGGGAAAGAAGGAAGGAGGGAGGGAAGGAAGGAAGGAAAGGAAGGAGGGAAGGAAGGAAAGGAAGGAGGGAAGGAAGGAAAGGAAGGAGGGAAGGAAGGAAAGGAGGGAAGGAAGAAAGGAAGGAAAGGAGGGAAGGAAGGAAGAAAGAAGGGGGAGGAAGGAGGGAAAGGGGAAAAGGGGGAAAGGAAGGGGAAGGAGGAAGGGGAGGGAGGGAGGAAGGGAGGAAGGGGGGGGATGAAGGAAGGAGGGAGGGATGGAAGGGAGAGAGGAGGGAAGAGAGGGGCACCAAACTTTTCTAGGGATGGCAGGGGGAATTTAAATTTTAGTTTCTTAAAACCTCTTTGTGAATCTATTCAGGGAGTCATTTCCTGAGGCCTTACTGATAGACACACCTGATTCAACCATTAAGCCCTGTCAACCCTAAATTCCACCTCTCTGCCTATGGTAAATTTAATGACAGACCCTCAAAGAGGAGATAATAGACTTTTTGCCTACTCCAACCAGTCTGATTTGAAAGAGGACCCTCTAGACCAGGGGTCCTCAAACTACAGCCCACGGGCCAGATGCAGCAGCTGAGGACGATTATCCCCCTCACCCAGGGCTATGAAGTTTCTTTATTTAAAGGCCCAAAACAAAGTTTTGTTTTATGTAGTCTGGCCTCCAACAGTCTGAGGGACATGAACTGGCCCCTATTTAAAAGTTTTTTGAGATCCTCCTTTGACAAACCTGGTGAGGTCTGGTTTCAGGGACAGCTTGAGTTTCACAAAGGAAGGGGCCCATAAGTCAGGATGTACTGTGGTTAGTCTTCAACACATGTTAGAAGCTCAAACCTTGCCCCAAGGCACTTTAGCCCAGAAGGCAGAACTTACAGCTCTTCCAGGGACCAGTTCCCAAGAAATCATTTCCAAGTCTGATGTGCTTCTGAAAAGACCAAACTGGGATGAAGAGCCCACCCTCTCTCTCTTAGAACCTGTCCAATGTCAGAGGCAATTTCCTAGGAGGGACTGGCAGCTAGACTTTACACACATGCCCCAATATGGATGGTTTTGGCATTTCATACCTTTACCAAGTGGGTTGAAGCTTTTCTCTGTTGTTCTGAGAAGACAGATGAAGTCCCTCAGTGAAGTTAATTAAATGGAGTTATCCTTAATTTTGGGATACCCAGGTCCTTGCAGAATGACAACAGGCCAACCTGCACCTCTCAAATAACAGAAGGAATAGCCTCTGCCCTTTCCATCACCTACAACCTTCATTCTGCATGGCACCCAACTCCTTAGGCAAGGTTGAACCATACTCTTAAATGGCCACTTACTAAGTTGTCTATTGAAACTAAGTTAGAATAAGTCATACTTCTTGTTGTCCTGCTCAGAATCCACATTGATCCTACAACAGCCTTGCAGCTAAGTAAGCCCCTTTGAATTGCTATATGGTATGCCATTTCTCACCTCACGTATGCTAATGGACTCTAATCAGCATCAGTTGATAGCCCCCCATCTCTAGGACAGGTCCAAAAGACCTTGGTAGACTATGCTAATACTGACCTGCTGGGCCCAAACACTCATACCCCTCTGACTCCTGCAACTGGGAGTCCAGAGGAGTGGATCTATTTCAAATCAGAATTTCCTGGCTCTGATCTCCTAGGCCCCAAGTAAAAGGGCCCCTTATAGAGTCATCCTGACCACTCCTATTGCTGGGAAATTTGAGGGCCTACCCAAAAGTTATAGCTCCCACATTAAACCGGTTTTTACTCTTAATACAAAGTGTTGTGTCCTGCTTTCTAGAGCCCCAAAGCTGGTGTGACAAAACAGACCATTGATTTCTAGATACCTTCCTAGTGGAGAAGTGATGAGGCGAGAGTCCTGAGGATGGTGGAAAAATGGAGTCCATTTATTTCAAGGGCTTTCCCCTTTTTATAATGTAACAAAACAACACTGAGCCTGTGGGAGCACATAAACAACTTGCTATCATATGTAGTTTGCCACCTGGTATCTCTCTGCCTCAATTTCAACACGGTTTGTCACTGCCCCCTGACTCCTCAGGAAGGCCGAGCGCCCTTAGGGGAGATGGGGAGCCAATCCGACATTGTCAGCAGTTTCCCTCTGGGCTGAAGGGTCTTCTACCTCACCCAGAGTTCCCCCACTGACTGTGACCCTCTACACCAGAGAAAAGTCCTCAGGAAGAAAAGCCAGGCCAGCACACAGACAACACTTATTCCTGTGAACCAATGGAAAATCTGAGATTGCTATCCAAAAAGACTCCTGAACATCTGAAGGCTGTCATACAAATTGGGATACTGTGGGTTTGGGGGCCATGCTTGTGCCTATTCTCTTTGTCACTTTCTTTTATGCTGCACACATTTTGCATATTCCCCATCCATCTCTCATGGTCTAACTACACAGTCCTATCTTCCTGTTGTAGAAACTGTCATTCATTTTAATCTCTCTCCTGCTGGCTATGCCCTAGGGTTTCCAGCTTTGCCCAGAAGTCTATGATCCTAATCTCTTCTTCTTATCAGAACTGAGAGGATACTATCTTTTTCCATTTTGGGGGTTCCTAGCACTAATGCCCTTTTCTTCCCTAAAGTAATATCCCCCAGGGGGGCAGCTAGATGGCAAAGTGGATAGAGCATCAGCCCTGAAGTCAGGAGAACCTGAGTTCAAATCTTGCCTCAGACACTTAACATTTCCTAGCTGTGTGACCCTGGGTAAGTCACTTTACCCCAATTGCCTCAGCGGAAAAAGAAAAGAAATAGCCCCCAATTTCTTTCATATAACATGAGAATTAAGGACAGCTGAAGTTTTGTTATGACATGATCCCCTTTTTGCTGGGCCACTGTTTTAGAAATTATCACAGGTATTTTAAGAGGTCTTTCTTTTCCTTTTTGGCCAACTCTAATGGACCAGATGTTGGCTCCGTAAACATTTCCCAATGTTCCCATGTCATTAGCATGTCCAGCACAGGTTTTCTGTCCACTACAGGGGATAACCATAATTAAGCCATTATGATCTCACTGGGTCAGGGAGCCCTCAATACCACTTCTCATCCTCCTTCTTCAAACAGCCTGTTTAGGGAAAGGAGGGTATATACTGTCAGGGCTACCCCAATGGGACCTATGCCAATAAGTATCACCTCCTAAATCCTTACTATAGAAGTCCTGACTAACCTTAAAAATCCCTATCCCAGTAGTTTAGGATCCTAGCTGTGTACATCTCTGGACCTTCCATAGCATCTCTAGTAATAAGCCAATTCACCAGAGGGTCCACCAGACCCTAATTCCTCCATGGTCTTTCTCATATCATATGCACAGCTAAAATTTAACTACCCATGGTCCAGGCACATTTCAGAGGCTACTTACATAGATTTCTTCATTTTTTCCTTCTCTGGATTGTGGTCTATTCTTTGTGTCAATAATCTCTTCAGAACTCTTCCACCTTTTAGACTTGTGTCTGCACTTTAATCCTAAAAATCCTTCCCATGACTACAATCTCTTCTATTGTTCTTGTTTTCCTTCCAATGTACAGTCGATTTCCTCTTGGCTCCCTTAGCGGGACTAGAAAGGCATTGTTTCTCTTAACTATCTTTGCATTTATAATAAAAATGGGAGGTGGGGGGCCTTAGAACTGGAACCTCAGGAGTTACAGAATCTCAAAGAATTTACAATGACATTTCCAGACATTTTGCTGAAATCAAGAGCCACTTTTCTGCCAGCATTCTAGCTCTAGATCAACAACAGCAATCCTTGGCCACACTTATTTTACAAGACTAACAGGCCCTAGACATTCTTACAGCAGCTCAGGGTGATACTGTGCCTTCCTCAGCGAGGAGTGTTGTTTTTATGTCAAAAATTCCGGCATTGTTCAGTCCATTTGTGCAATCTCATCACCTCTCACTTGGACTATTGCAATGACATCCTAATTCAACTTCTTGTATCAAGTTTTCCCCTTGCCTACTCCATCATTCACTCAGCTGCCAAAGGGATATTTGTAAAGCAATGATAAAAAATAAACCTGTTCAAAGTATTCTAGAGGCCCCATATACTCTAGCATAAAATCAACTATCTTTATGTCTTGTAAAGTCCTTGAAATCCTGACTACATTCTACTTTTTTAGCCTTGCTATTGTTATTCCTTTTTTTTGGACTCTGCTGTCCCCTCAAATATGCTTACTTCCCATGTCCCATATCCCATATGTCACTTCATTTCCCATCTACATACAAATTTAGTGCTTCTATAAAAGCTTGCTGACCAGTTGCCATTGAGAACTATAGTACAGTCTTTTCTTTTCATGACATCTAGTTGTCAAAAGGGATATTGCTGTTTCTACTCAATAAACTCTAGTGCTTGCAGGGTATACCTAAGATCAAAGAGAGACTCCTTTGTCACCCTGACTCCATCTTATCTTTATTAAATAATATTTCCCATTGTGGGTTCTCCTGGGTAGTCAAATTTACCTAATGGCTGTTCCTTCCAGCAAGGAACTGTCATCAAAAGACACTTCACTTCCCATCTATTATTATTGCTGTTCAGTCATTTAATAAAATGCCGAAATGGTTTTCCATTTCCTTCTCCAGCTTTTTTTTTTTTTTTTTACAGATGAGGAACTGAGGCTGACAAGGTTAAGTAACTTACCAAGTATTGCACAGTCTCAGTAAGTATTGTAAATGGGTCTTGACCCCAAGTCTTCCTGACTCTAACATTACTTAGCATTCTATCTACTAAACCATATTGCTGCTGCTGTTCAGTCATTTCATTGGTGTCTAACTCTTTGGGGTCCCATTTGGGGTTTCCTTGGCAGAGATATAGAGGGGTTTGCCATTTCCTGCTCTGGCTCATTGTGCAGATGAGGAAACTCAGGGAAAGATGTCTGAGGCTAGATTTGAACTCAGATATTCCTGAATCCAGGCCAGCAGTCTACTGCAGCATCACCTAGATTCCTCTATATGCCTTTGCAAACGCTGTACTCCTGATTGGTGCAAAGTAGATATTTAATAAATGCTCACTCACCTATTAATTACAATTGAGAAACATAGTACAGTCTTTCCTTGACATCTAGTGGCATTATGGGATAGTGCAGCTTAAAAAAAGACTTTATTTTTATTGTATCATCTCTTGACTACCTCTTACTATCACAGTCGGTAACATTACAAACTAATTGGAGTTTAGCCTGTGTAGCATCTCGTTCATGGTTTGGGTAGGCAAAAGAGGACAAAATAAAGTCCTCAATTTGAGAAATTCAGTGAAAAGTAATGAGTTTCTTTAATGTAAACAGGATTTCAGACTAATTATCTATTAAATTGTCCATCATATCAAAGATCATCTATTACAAGATAAGACTATATAACTGTGGAGATACTACTGAACTGGCTATTTCCTGTTAATCATGGAAGATGTAGTTGTTCCCCACTCAGAAGAACAAAATTTGGAAGAAACAAATATAAGAATATGATTTATCTTAATTTGAATGAAATTTATTAAATAAATATCAAAAGTCTGACTGAGACTTTACCAGTATTTAAGCAGGCATCCAGACACATATTTGCAAAAAGTACCCAGGGTTAGTTAAAATATAATTAATAACCCCAGAGCATAAAAATCAGATAGTGAGTAAGCCTACAGTCATTTTACTCAGTAATTGAGCTGGGATTCAAAAATGAGTCCTCTATCTTCAAATCTAGTCTTTCTGCCACTGCACATGTTCTCTGTGGGGCCCCATTCTGAACAAAGTTATCTCTCTCTTTTACTGCCAAGTAAATGTGCAATTTTCTTTTTACCCACTTATTTCTTTAAAGTCTTAGATGGCCCACAGGACCATAGTCATAGATCTAGATCTGAAAGGGACCTCAGGGGCTTTATGTTCCCACCCTCTCTTTTTACAAAGGAGGAAACTTAAGACCACAGAGGTCAAGCAACTTGTTTCAGATCATACAGCTAAAAGTTGTCTGAGGCAGGATTTGATTTCTGACTCTAAATTCAGTACTCTTTCCTATGGCTCCTGTTGCCTCCTATACTCTCATCTATTTTCATCTCTCTAGAAGTTCTAAGTCAAGAAACACAAGGGATTATTTTCCTTCATTAAATGTTAAAGATATGTAATTTCTCTAAAATCTTTAGTTTCCTCTGCTGAGTTTTCAATATATAGTTATTGGCCTGAATTAAATTCTTTGATTTTCTATCTGCATAATGCTCTATCCTGAATGGGTAAATTCCTTTACCCCAATTTTGTCTTTTGTTAAAATGAAAAGCTTAAAAGGATTTACATAGGAGTTTAGTTTAAGAGATTGAAGTTACTTCAGCACCAAGGTGGTGGAAAGCTCCTGCAAGCATCCTATCACGGAAACAACTGAATTTAATAACTTATTCATTAGAAGAGAACTATGGGGACACGTTAGCATTACCACCCCATGGATTTTAGGGAAAATTCTATCAGAGTCTAATGGGAATGCATCATTTTCTTATCACCTATCTCCAAGTATCTGATGATTATCACAGGCATCAGTATATCCAGTACTGTCATCAAAGAGAAAAAAGATAGACTGTCTATAAAACTTGTATCTGGAGTTATCACTTCCCAGAAAAGCTCCTTCTTTCTATAGTTACTATGCTAAGGAAACAGAATAATGGTGCTACCCTTTTCTATTAGGTGACCAGTCTCAAAACATCACAGACATCGATGGTGAATCTACTATACATATTGAACAACTATTTTAAGGTCTGGAAGGGGTTGGACTTTGAGAAACTTCTAGATTGACTGACACTAACCAAAGAAAATCTCATATGGATTGAAGGACTAAATAATTTAGTGTAAGTAAGTGTGAGAGTAGAAAATAAATCTTGTATGTGGGGAAATCGTGACAATTAGCAAATATTTCTTAGGCTCAAAGTCTTTGAAGAATTGCTGGGTAGTGATGAATAAAATCTAAGTTCGATATTTCTTATTTATTAGATTTTAAGTCAATTTACTCTAGGAAAAAATATTTTGAATCTCTATTTCCTTTCCAGAACATAAAGGTTTTGTGCAAGGATAGGAGGGGCTAGGTGAATAAAACAAAGGAAGGATGGAGATTGGGGGAATAGCACTCACTGGAAAGTGTTAACTAAACTCCACTCCCCTAACTAAATGGGCTTTCTCTCTTGTTCTACTTTCCATTTTCCCTCATCTTTGAGTCAGTATAGACTACTTCACCAAAGGAGACATAGATTTTATATACTAACCGTCCAAACATGGACATAGATATGTGGGTTTCAAAAGTAGAGAGTGGAAATCGGCAAGGAGCCCATTTTGTGGTAAAATGGAAGTACTTAGATTTGGGGTCAAAGAGACCTGGGCTCAAATCCTGCCACTGTCACTGATGACCTGTGTAACCCTAAGTAATTCATTTAAGGCATGTGTTCCCAGAGCAATAACATGCAGAGTTTTCATTATATGGCTTCTGAGATCCCTTTCAGCACCAGATCTATGTCACTTCCCCTCTCTGAAAGTTAGTTTCCTTTCTCCTAAGTAAAATGCAAGAGTTGGATTGGATGACTTCTGAGTTCCCTATGGTCTGTAACTAGTGAACCGTGTATAGTGACTGGGATCAGGTCCCCTCTTTGGGCCTCAGTTCCATCATTTGTAAATTAAATAGTTGTCTGAAGTCTGTTCTAGCCCCAAATCTTTGTATGACCTTTTATATGACCTTAGCCTTAGTTTCCTCCTGTGCTAAATGAGGGGATTGAACTAGATCAATGATGTCAAAGGAAAATAAAAACAGTCGCCCTAATCTATACAAAAGGATCCCTATGGATTACATATTGAATTAGATTTTTTGTGTTTAAAAAAGTAATTTTTAAAAGTATATAGTTTAAAACTTAGTTTTTAAAAGTAGTGTTATTCAACAATCTTATGTGAGGATCAACAATCTGGATTTCCTCATAATATCAAATGGGAAGCATGCGGGCATTTGCTCCCTCACAGGGAGCTTCGTGGGGATGGCCCTGTGTCCACCTTGGAGACTTCCAGAAACACAAGTTGGCCTTATCCCAGAAGGGATAAGAAGGGATCCCAGAAGCTCTCCATCCTGGGGATGACAGAGAAAGGCGAGGGAGACAACTAAGAGGAAGCTTTAGCAATGGCCAGGAATGCCCGAGAAGTGATTACCACAGCCAGTAAGTACCAAGGAATACTAGACATGGGGAGAGCCCGAGCCCTAGGCCTTCCCAGAGGAGTGGGAAAGGAAACCTAGAGTGTGAGCCAGCAAGAGAGAGCCAGGGGCAGGTGGGAATGGAAACAAGAGAGGGAAGAAGGGATTTCTCCTACCTCTCAAAGAAGGGGAGCCAGAGAGCAAAGGCCCGGAGGAAAAAGACAGCCTTGATCCTATGAGAGACACTGGTGTGCCTCAAGACCCCTGGGGACATAGACCCAGCAGACATTAAACAAATGATGTCCCTCTAAGAAGAAAAAGGCAGAAAAGAGATCTAGCAATTAGGAGATAATGAAAACATGAAGAAAGAGCCCCATGGGGCCAGAACCCTCCTGGGAATAATCTCTAAGGATAATTACCAAGCTCCATATGAAGAAGGAACTGAGCAACAATACTTGTGTTTTTGCTCTTGAAAGAGATCTTGGGGCAGTTAGGTGGTACAATGGATAGAGCACCAGCCCTGAAGTCAGGAGGACCCGAGTTCAAATCTGGCCTCAGACACTTAATACTTCCTAGCTGTGTTAGACCCTGGGCAAGTCACTTAATCCCAATTACCTCAGCAAAAAAAAAAAAAAAAAAAAAAGGAAAGAAAAAAGAAAAGAAAGAGATGTTGCCAACTTTTTAGGAGAGAAGAGTAAAGAAATCAAAATGCCCCTCCCCAAGTGCCTCCCATCAAAGCAGTGTCAAAGCAGACAAATCACAGAAGCCTCAAATCTTAGACCTGGAAAGACCTGAGAGTCAGTCTCAAACTGAGACACAATGAATCCTCTCTATGATATCCCTGATATAAGACCATCGGATCTCTGCTTGTGGTCCTTTAGTAATGGGGAACTCACATCTCCCAACTTAGGTCATTCCACTTTGGAAAATTCAGCTTTTCAATATGTTGAGACAAATCTGAATTCCTGTAATCAATCTACTAATCAATCGATCCTAGAAGCATTCATGAAACACCTACTGTGTTCCAGGTGCTTCGACTCTCCCTTTGATTCTAGTTTCCATTCTGAAGCCACAGCCAAGTCTGATCCCATTGCCCTCTGACAGACCTTCAGATCGGGAGAAGAACTAGCACTGCCCCTGCTGCCTTCTCTCTTCAGAGGGAGATGCAGCCCCTTAGATTGATGGAATTTAGAGGTGGCAGGGTCCCCTTAAACTGGAGCAAGCAGGCCTGGGGAGGGAGTTCGTGATGTGCCCACAGTCACCCAGAAACTGGGGTTCGAAGCCAAGTCCTGATTCCATCTCAGGGTCCTTCCCCCTCATGATCCTCCTCCTTTCATCCGTTCCTCCCGGGTGAGGATTTCAGGCCCCTCACCCTCCGTGCCTGTCACCGTCCCTCCTAAATGTGGGTTCTAGAAGTGAGCCCGGCGTTCTAGGCGTGGTCTGGCCAGGGGTCTTTGTCTATTCCGGGTATGGTTATTTTCTCCAGCCCTGGGATTTCACTGGTGGGAGGGGGCCCTCCAGCTTGGAGAGTCCTGCTGCTCCTGTCAATCAGCCAGGGAGTAGGGAGTTGCCTGAGACACAGAGGGGTCAAATGATTTATTCACGGTGACAAGACCAAGCAGGTAGGTAGGACATGGAACCAGGTCTCCCTGACTCCAAGATTGGACCTCTATTGTGTACCCCGGACTCCATCGTGTGCTCGCATTCATGCAACTCGAAATCACCCTAGCTAAGTCACCTGCATGGCTAGGGATAGAGCAGTGGACAAACAGACACAAGTACAAACACACACACACACACACCTCCTCCCATCCCACAGGCAAGGGAAAGAGGAATCAGAGCTATCCCTCACCCCAATAAGAGGTAAAGACATTCTCCTCCCTGTGCTGTCATGCTGTCACCTAGCCCTGCTCCTGCGAGTACTCGGGCGCGGAGAGGCAAGGGGTACGGCATGATCTTCCCAGCCCTTGCCCAGGTGGGAGCTCTCCCTGGTACCAGAAGGAGGAAAGCCCTAGGGCAGCGGCTGTTCCTCTGTTTCCCCCACTCACTGTACAGACTTGGCGAAGCCCCGGGACGAAAGGCAGAGGCTGTCCACGCTGCGGAGCCGCGGCGCCCGCATCCCGGAGGCAGCAGGAGCCCGAGCAGCCCCGGAGCTTGGGAGGCAGGATGAGCGGAGCTGGGAGGGGGAGGGAACAAAGGCTGTCTGCACTGGGCTGGGCTGGGCTCTCCCACTTCCCTCCTGCTCTCTCTAGGACAAAGCCGCCCTCCCTCCCATACCCACCCAGATACTCACGTGGCCACAACGCTCTCCCTCACACCGGGAGAGCCTCAGACATTGTTTGAATCGCCCCCGATCCTGCGCCCTCGGGGAGAGCTCGCTCCCCAAGCGCCGGGCAGCCGGGGCTCCGGCCCCGCGGCCTCCGGGGCCCCTCGCGGCCGTCCTGCCCACCGAGGGGGCCCCAAAGGGAGGCTCCCGCTCGGAGAGCGGGGCGCGGACCCCTCCGAGACTTTTCTCCCCCGAGCCAGCCTCTCCCCGTCCCTGCCCCTCGAGCTAACGGGAGAATCCAGCATTTGACAATCCCCCCGCCCTCCCCCCCCCCCAGCAGCAGCTTTCCCGACAGGCACACAGAGCCAGGAGGCTAAAGCCCAAAGCTTTTATTGAAAAGAGAACGAAGGAAACAGCAGAGCTTAAGAGCCTCTGTGAAGATCCACTCTACAAGGCTGCCATTGTGAAGGATGAAGAGGATCGGGGCTCCTAAGGAGCTCCCCTCTAAATGGGGATGACAATGCACACAGGAAGGGGCACCTGCGGGGTGGAGGGAGAGGCCAGAGCCACAAAGGGAGCCAGTGGCAGGCAGGGCAGGTGTCAGGGCCCAGGACTCCCTAGAACACCACAGGGAGCAGTCCCAGAGCTGGGGGTCTGGAGGGGACTGTCCCCCACCACCGGGAAGGCATAAGCTTCAGTATGGAGCAAGGATTCGGATTTGGCAGCTATTGACACTGAGGGAAAGGTCACACAATGAGGGAGCAGCAGAGCTGGGGTGGTCACTCTTTGCCCCTTAGGACTTTGATACCTCATTAGTTCATTAGGCCTCTATTTTTGTCATTTTGTTCATATATGATAATAGGGATATGATTTCCCTCCCCTGCTCCCCACACCTATGACTGCTTCATTGTATCCCTGCAATTTTGTATGTTGATTCAGCGTTACCATTTTCTTTTATACACTAAGTAATTGTTGCTATTTCTTTTTTGATCCAGTCATCATTTAAGATTTCACTGTTACATCTCCAGTTGTGTCTGTATCTTTTACTTGTGATCCCTAAGCCAATTATTAATTTTATGGCATTATGGTCCAAAAAGGACGTGTTAGATATTTTTGCGTCTTGACAGCATTTAATAAAAGGAAACTGAGGTGCAGAATTCTGAGCTTTATCAAGTCATTAGCAGGGCATGTACCTATTGGCAAAGGAGATCAAACGGCTACCTCAGTTAGGTCCATGTCCCAGAGGAGACAGAGCTCCTTTTTATAAGCATAGAACAAAGAATAGAACTGGGTAGGCGAGGAAAAATAATGAAACTGGTTACAGGGCTGGCAGCATTATGGGGATGAAGACAACATTATTAGTTGGAAATTAGTTGGAATGAGGCTCTAGCAACAACTCCCTCCTTCTCTACTGTGACAAAGAAATGTTCAATGTTTGAGTCCACTTTCAAGGTTAGATTTTGGACCAGACGTCTTTGAATAAGAAATCAGATGATCTTGACCCCTTGATGTTCATTTGTGTCCCGCAGGGACAACAAATTTCCTTGAGGCAAGAATGGGACAACAATTAGCAAGAAAACTGAACTTGTAAATTTATGTCCTTCACAAAGGGACAAACAAACGTGACTTTGACTTGAGCAATCATACAAAATGTGGCAATAATATGGAATGGAATCAATTACAGAATTGAGCCAGTAATCATATACATTAGAATCACTTTGTGTTAACCACTTTAATACAGAATCAATTTAATTTCTTCATCTGCTTTTTTCAATTTTTATTTATATTATTTAAAAACAGAATAAAAAAAGAAAAACAGAAAAGAATACAAAATAAAATAAAACAAAAAAGCAAAACATTGCCATATGCCCAGCAAAACACCACATCTGCCTTTTTAAAATTTTGTTTGCAATATCTGTACCCATTTTATCAAGTTCTGTGACACATAGAAGTAGGTATATTATTTAATAATTTCATTTAGAACATGACACAAATCTTTTAAGTCAAGAAATTTGTCAGTTCCATGCTGTCCCTTTTGTCCCAGTTATCCAAACTGATAAGTGTCACTGAAGTCTCCCTTATTTTTTGTATTACCGCCTATGTCTTCTTGAAGCTAAATTAATGTTTCCTTTGTGAATGTGGATGCTTAGGCCTTTGGAGCATTAAGTTTACTAATGATAGTAGTTTGTTGTCTATGGTTCCTTTCAACATAATAAGCTCCCTTTAGTTTTTGAATATTTCTTTTTGCTTTTTCTAAAAGTAGGATGGCAACTCCTACAAAATAAAACCAATTTCCCCCCATTCCCCAAGTTATATTTTGCATGTATCTTTGTTTTTCAATGTGTTTCTTGCCCAGTACATCTGGGTTTTTTTTTCATTCAGTTTTTGCACCCCTTTCCAAAAAAGGATTTCTTTCCCTCTCTTCATAATCCATCTTTTGTTTTTATTTTCATTAGACTCTCATTCTCTGATTCTTGATCCCCTAATTATCTGGTTTCTTCATTTTCTGTAATCAAAGATTTGAAGGCATCCATTGTAGATTCTATTCTAGTCATTTTCTGCCACTGTCCTGTAGGACTTGGTCCAAAGATCCATTTTGCCTTTTCCATTTTGCCTCCCAGAAAAATGCCAATTATTACACTTTCCCATGGTAGGGCCCCTTTCCTGTGACTTTTTTTTTATAATGCAGACCACAACTTGTCTATACTCTCTCTTACTGAGCACTGTTCTACATTTGGCTGGAGATCTCCTCCAAGTGCCCATGGACCCCACTCCTCCTGACTCCAATAGTCCCCAGGGGTCCCAACTCCTCCCTCCCAATGTAGAACAAGTAGACTTTTGAAGCACCAAACCCCTCAAGCTTTATTCAGTATCAGGTCTCATCTTCCTTCACTAACCATTTTTCTTCCCCCATAGAAGCAG
This sequence comes from Sarcophilus harrisii, assembly GCF_902635505.1. NCBI lineage: Eukaryota > Metazoa > Chordata > Mammalia > Dasyuromorphia > Dasyuridae > Sarcophilus > Sarcophilus harrisii. The sequence continues at coordinate 15,783,681 of NC_045432.1, read as the reverse complement.
TTGTCAATGAACTTCTTCCCACCTCCAAAGTGAGACCTCCTTCCTTCCCTCCTCTTTCACCAATCACCCCTCTCCCCCACTCCCCCATAGACTCTTCTCTTTCTGAAATTACAGAGGTCTCCTACCCCACTGCTAACTCTTTTTTAAGTCCCAGCACATCATGATGAGGTCCTGAATGGTGGGTCGGGCTGGCACAGAGAAATGGGAGCTTTGATGAAATTGTTCCTTGGGGCAGGTGAGGAGAAGGCTCTGATGGAGATCACTTTATCTCCATGGTCGCTGCCTCTGGGGAGGTTGTCCAGTCAGAAATCCTAGTTATGTCAAACCTCTTTGGCCAACACAGGGTGGAAGTCATGGGCAGCCTCACCCTTCTACGTCCTGTCAGAAATCCCAATCATGTCCCTGCAGATCAAATTTTCCCTATAAATCTACTCAGGGTCCAGGCCATACTCACTGTCCTCCTTCGGTCAGTCCTCCATGACACTTTCCCTCTCCCTTGCCACATGGTGCCACTCCTAAGCCCACTATGCTTCTCAACCCCACTCCTCCTTACAGTAACTGCCTCTTTTAGGGTGCTACATCCCTTTCCAGATTTAGCCTGATAGTTAAGGGCGTGCCCCCACTTCATGCATGGGGTGTTCCCTTTGTACTGGGTATTTGTGAGTTCTACCCTGAAATTTCTCTTTCATACGCTCTCCCACTCTACTTCACATTTCCCATTCGTGGTGTCTGTGGTGCCTCTTACTTTGTCTCTAACCTCTTCCCAGAAAGAAACCTTCCTTTTATCAAAGAGAACGGCCCTTGCAAATCCTTCACGTGACCAGACGCCACGTTTCTGGTGCCTAAAGAACATCATGTGGCATCTGCATCAGCCACGTCAGTCACATACTCCTATTTATCCCCCTGCTCCCCTCCTCCACTGTTCTGTGTACCCTCTCATGGAATGTAGTTGCACCAAAAGAGACACCTACAGGCAGGGTGTCACCAGGTTCTGTCCATCAGCTCCCTGTCTCTTCACCATTGTGGCCGTTGGTCAGTCATGTCTGACTCTGCCTGACTCCATCTGGGGTTTTCTTGGAAAAGATGTTGGGGTCATTTGCCATTTTCTTCTCCAGCTCATTTGACAGATGAGGAAACTGAGGCAAGCAAGTTGAAGTGACTTGCTCAGGGTAAGCCAGCTATTAAGTGCCTGAGGCCAGATTTGAGCTGGAAAAAAAGAGCCTGATTCCAAGGCTAGTGCTCTATGCACTGTATCCTGGAGACCCTTGCTGTTCTCCCTGTTGTCACTTGGTTGCTGTTGCTGTCCTTGCCTGCAGTATTTATTCACTTCTCCCAAATTTCTGTTGTTTGGAGTATTTCAGAAGAAAATTATTTGATCATGGCTGGTTTTCCTTGTTAAAAAAAAGTGTCAAACTCTTTTTTATTATCGAAGACCATCTTTTTTCCAGTTTGGATAAGCTGAGATTTGCAGGGCAGATCTCCCTAGGCTGCATCCTGGGCTCCATTGCTCTTCAGAACACCTCATCACATTCCCTTCTCCTTTTTCCAGTGGGAGTGGAATAGTTTTGTATTACTCCAATGTCCTTTCCTTTCTATTGGGAGGATTTTTTGCTTGTGGCTTGCAGAACTTGTCATTTCTAAGTTGAATTTAAATTCCGTGTTTTGGAGCTTTTGTCTTGGTTGTCATTGATGTTGTTCTCTGGGGGCTCCCTGTGAATCCTCTCAATTGAAATTTCATTTTCTGCGTTTAGAAGTTCTGGGCAGTTCTCTTTTGTTATTTCCTTCATTATGGTGTTAAAGTTTTTTGTCTTGATGTGTTTTTCTTGGAGGTCTATGATCCCCATTGTCCCATCTAGAGTCGAGGGGTGGGACATGGGGGTCACATGATATGCCCCGGGGGCAATCTGTGGGAAGCCCGGGGGACTTGGGCAAGGAAGCCAATCCTAGGGGTGGACATGCCCAGAGAAAGGAAAGCCAAGGAGCAGAGGCCAGCACAGCAAGGGCTCCTGGCTCAGTCTCTGGAGGAAGCTCCTGTGTCATACCCTTGGCTGTGCATGGAGTCTCTCACACCCACAGTCCCCCTCCCCACCTTCCCCCACCCTGGGAGCCAAAGACTAGGCTCTTTCCCCTCCCTTCTTCCACTTTTGTGTGGCAGGGAGCTCACCCCCTCCTTGTGCAGGGGCCCAGGCTACAGGAGCTCAGATGCAAAGGTGGAAACTGAGGCAACTTTGAAAGGGGAAGGCACCTATCAAAAGGCCCAGCAGGGAAGGGCTGGGCTGGGCTGGGGTGGCTTCAGACTGGGTCCCATCCCTCCTGCTCCAATGCTTCTCCCACTACCACAGCCCCTGACCTCACAAAGTCCTCTATGGAGGCACAGTTAGAAAGGACCCCAGAGGGAGAGAGACGGGAGCAGATGCCCTGACTGGGTCCACCCTGGGGAACCTTTCTGGGACCCCCATCCAGTTTTACCCCCATGAGAAATGGTGGGGCTTCCCTGGGATGTGCCTGATTGTGTGAGCTAGGAGAACAGAGGGCCAATGTCGGCGAGCCACCAGTGGAGATTGGCTGTGGGTAGGGAGAAGTGACTCGAGTGAACTCTGTAAAAATTGTGTAAAATCACAAAAAACCATATCCCCTGATCTACAACAACCCAGGCTCCAAACGGTCTCCCATCCTCTCAGAGGGAGACAAGCAGGACCGTTCAAGGGCAAATCAAGCTCATTGATCTTGTAGAAAGTCTCATCATCAGAAACTTCACATTCAGTTGAGAAATCCTGGTCTGACTCCCAAACCTCCCCCGGACTTGCCCATGAAGTGGCCTTTTGCTAACCAGTCTCTGCAGCTTCTTCCCTGAGCAAATGGGTCGCCTAAGGGAGAGCCCCTGAGCGTGAAAGAAAAGCTCCCACGTTGTCCCAGCCTCTGGGGGAGCGGATTCTTTTGCTTGGGAACCTGTGCCTCGGAGCAGAAGGATCCCATTCATTCGGTCCTCTCGGAAGGAGCCGGGAATCGGGCCGGAGTGAGCAGCAGAAAGTGTTTGGGGGCAGGACAGGGCTCCATGTCTCTCCTCCTGGGTGCAGGGGTGCAGAGGGTTGGCTCAGGGCAGGGGGTCCCTAGTTTTGCAGGCCCCGCACCCCTTGACTTTTCACCCTCCCATGCCTCTTAGTGTGAAATGCATTAATTCTCCTGCAGATTCCCATTATAACCAAAATAAAGAGCTCCCGTTTCCTTCTCCAAGGGAGCACCAAGGCCGCTGTAACTTCCCTGATGGGATGACAGCATTCCTCTAAATCTCCCGGGCATCCTCTTGAGCAGCTCCCTCCCCCCCCCCCCCCCCCCGCCCCCCCCCCCCCCCCCCCCCCCCCCCCCCCCCCCCCCGTCCCGGGGCTGTGATATCTCCTGGGGCCTTGTCCACTTCAAATCTGGGAACTTGTAGTTCTTCTTCCCTATTCTCCGCCCCCCCCCCCCCCCCGGAGGTCCCTGCCTCGGACACTGGGCCAGGCTCACGCTGACAGGCTCCTCGGGACCAGCCCCCCCCCAGCCCCTCTGCCCGCTCTCTGCCTGCCTGACCTGCCTGACCTCTGAGCCAGGGTCCTGGAGGGGCCCAAACTGAGAGAGATCAGGGCCTTCCCTCAGGCACCCCCACGTCCCCTCCCCAGGGCAGGTCCTGGCCAAGGTTTCCCATCCATGGCCCCTCACCTGCACCTCTATCTGCCCCTTTCCCTCGTGCTGCACCCCCTGAAGTGACCGACGGCTGCCATGTAATGCCCAGAATGGGGCTTTGGCGGGGGGCTGGTTCCGCATCCTGGCTCTGACTTTCCCAGCTTTTAGTAACCTGGGGGAGCTTCCATCTCACTCGGGCTCTTGGGGCTCCAGCCCCCTCTGCCATCCCTTTCCGGATGAGGCCCAGAGGGATCCCTGTGGAGAGGCCGCCCTGATCCCCAGGGACCACCCTTGGGGCCTCTCTGGAGGGGAGAGCGGAGGGAGGACCGAGAGGGTCGGAGGGCTCTCTATGGCTGCGGGGTCAGGGGGAGTCAGGCTGAATGCCCGCCCCCCCTCCGTGAGGCACCTGCCCCAAAGGGGAAGCAGCCACCCCGGGGAGGAAAGGACTTGCTCTCTAGCGCTGGCTGGATGCCCACAAGGCCCGAGCATCGTGCAGGGGATGGCTGCTCAGGCCTGAGAGGGAGCGAGGCCTCTACAGCCCCTTCCTTCCTGGGGGTCTGTGATGGGAAGACCCTGCGCCTGAGGGATGGCAGCCCTGGTACCTGAAACCCCTCCCTGCCCTGTCAGTCCTTCCCCCCCACAAGTGTCCACCTGGCCCCCATGAATGTGAAACATCAAATCCTAGGTCCCAATATTGAGAGTTAAGCATAAGACAACCTAGAATGGGAATATACTGGAGGTAGAAACTCCAACCAGGAGGTTGTTTCAATACTCCATGGTGTGAATTAATGAGGGCCTGCTCCAAGGTGGTAGCACTGTCAGAAGAGATATGAAGGTATCTATGAGATTTGTTACAAAGGTAAATTTGACAGGTCTTGGCAACATGTTATTTTGGGGGATGGTGAGAGAGTCAAGAGGGAAGGTTGTGAATCTGGGTGACTGGGAAGATGGTGGCAAGTGTGTTGAGGGATAGAAAGAGCTCCATTTTGGCCATGTTAAGTTTAAGGTGTCTGTAGGACATTGCCAGTCGGCAAATTGGAGATTCAAGACTGGAGATCAGCAGAGAGTACAAGTTAGACTTGAGAATCATCTGCATAGAGGTGATCATTGAATCCATGAGAAATGATGAAAGCTCCCAATGAAACAGAATCTGTAATGCCGGAGATACTGAGGCAAGAAAAAGATTAGAGAGTATTTAATAATTTATTTGAAGGGAGAGATTTACTGGGACCAAATGGATCCATGGTTTGGTTCCAGGGCTGAATGGGACTATCCTCTCCAAGAATCCAGCAAACAATGCGAGTTCTCAATGACCTATATACACGTGGCTCAGACTCAGGGGGTAGACTGAGGCAGGGGCAGAGTCAGGGTGCTGAGAGTGGGAATGAGATTCTGACAGGGTGGGATGAGTCTCTGGAGTTGGGGATGACATAATCGGGGGAGGCACCCGGAGATGGGGAGAGGCATCTTGATAAAATGGTATCTGCTATTCTGATAGCTTGGGATGGGGAGAGGCATTCTGATGTTCTAAAATATAAGATCTTTTATCCTTATCAAATATTCTGATTAAGAGGGAGGGGTGGTTTTGCAGGATTGAACAGAACAATTATAAACTGAGGCAGAACAAGTAGGGAAACTGAGGCAGGACAATTTAGGGAAACTGAGTCAGGATAATTAGGGAAACTAAGTGAGGACAATAAAAAAGAACCATAGCATAATATATTGAGATTGAAGGGAAGGCAGCCCAGAACAGAGACCAGTAATCCACTCATATTTACTGAGCATGACTTGGATAAAACTCCAGCTGAGATGACTGAGGAGGAATGGCCATGGTGAGGTGGTGCTGTAATGTCATTTACCTTTCTTTGTATTTCCAGTGCTTAGTATCATGCCTGGCACATAACAGGCACTTAATAAATGTTTGCTGACTGATTAAAAGGGGATCCAGGAGAGAATATTTTCACGCCAAAACTTAGAGAGACAAAAGTATCGAGAGAAGAGTGAACAACAGTGTGAATGGCTGCAAAGTGATCCTGAAAGATGAGGATTAGCAACATTAAGAGAGGGTTTTACTGGAATGATAGCAGATTGTAAAGAGTTAAGAAGAGAGAGGAAAGCAAATAGATGTGGCTTTTGTAAATGGGCTTTTCAAGAACTTTAGCCACAAAAGGGAGGTGATATGTGGCACGATAATGCAAAAGGATGGATCCTAGGAGAGTTTTTTTTTAAGGATGGGGAAGACACAGACATTTTTGTAGACAGAGGAAAGCAACCAGTACACACACAGGAAGAAGAGATAAGTGAGAGAATGGAGATGATAGAGGCAGCAATATGCTGTGAGGGGACCACTGGGGCAGGTAAAGAGGGGTTTGACTCAATAAAGAATAAGAACATCTCTCTGTATGACACGGGTGGAGGAGGAGACAATGCCAGAAGGCATCTGAGTGATTTGAGAAGGAGAGGAGGGAGAGATCTCAGGGAATGACCTCCATACTTTTAATAAAAGATGAGGCAAGATTCTCAGCTAAGAGGGTCAGACCGAGCCATGAGAGGTTTGAGGACGGATGAAAATGTTCTCAAGAATAATTGTGGTAAGTGAGATAGTGAGTTAATTAGTTTCAAAAGATTGCTTTGGGGCTTGGAGTAGCTTTGCCATCTTGGGGGGGAAAACAAATTGCTGTTAAAGTAGGGAAGGAAGAGGCATGGATCAAACCCATTTTGTGGAGAAATACTGGTAGACATTAGCCCTATCATGCAGGACTTGGAATTGAAATTTTAAAAGACCTTGGTGAATTTGACATCAGTCCTTTACCAATTCAGTGTCAATGCTTTTCAGATTAGGTAAAGGAAAGGAAATGACATTTTGAGCCACGTGTTTCTTTTTTTTTTTCTTTTTTTTAATTTAATAGCCTTTTATTTACAGGTTATATGCATGGATAACTTTACAGCGTTAACAATTGGCAAACCTCTTGTTCCAATTTTTCACCTCTTACCCCCCACCCCCTCCCCTGAGCCACGTGTTTCAATATTCTGTTAATATAGCATAGCAGCTGTAGCAAGAATGAAGTTGTCTGGGAAGTGATCTCTCTTGATCCAGGTTTTATAGAACATTTGTTTCTTGTGTTTGATGATGATACATGTTTTGTTGCTTGTGGTGATGAGAGATGACCAGTGTGGGTCTGGGTATAGCTGACCATGGTATATATAATGTTCTTGCAAAGCTATTGTGAAGTTGTGCTTGGTTGGGGGTTTTTTAATCATACCTGACTTTTTGTGATTCCCCCCCCCCCCCTTTGGGGTTTTCTTGACAAAGACACTGCAGTGTTTTGCCATGTCCTTTTCAAGCTCATTTTATAGATGAAGAGTTGAGGCACACAAGTCCAGGTTCACAAGCTAGTAAACGTCCAAATCCAGATTTGAACTCAGGAAGATGAGTTTTCCTGACTCCAGACCTAGTGCTTTATGCACTCTGCCACCTAGCTTCCCATGGTTGTACTACCACGGCCTCATGGCATCTTCTGATGTATGTGTGAGTGTGACTACTTTAGATGGTTTATTGAGAGAATACCTGGCAGAGCTTTCCAATGTCCTTGGTGTGAAGTGATATTTTTATATCTGTTCATATTTCATGTAAATTAAGCTGTTGTGTAAATCCTTGAAAAATCATTTCTGTAAAAGATAAAATTAGAACAAGGACGTGTGTGTGTGTGTGCGTGAGAGAGACAGACAGAAAGAAAGAACAAGACAGAGAGGGAGAGAGGGAGAGAGGGAGAGAGAGAGAGAGAGAGAGAGAGAGAGAGAGAGAGAGAGAGAGAGAGAAATTCCCCCAAAGACATCAATTCAGGCCAATACACACCTGTTGAATGTTCACAAAGTGAAACTGGATAGTTTTTGGAAATGAGTTTCCTTTTCACATTTGAAAAAGAAACTTACTACTCATTCTTCTAGTCTTAGAACATCTAGAGAGATGAGAGAAGAAGAAGCAACAAAATCTAATGGATACACCACCCAATTTTAAGTTGGGAAAATTTGAGTCCTTATTTTACTTTACTAGCTGTGACTACTTATTAGCTAGTAAGACAATTCCCATCACCACTAGGAGTTTGTTTTTTCGTTCTATAGTATAAAGGCATCAGACGAGGTGGACTTTAAAGGTGCTTTGAGATGGAGGTTTAAGTCTATGATCCTGTCGACCCATTTGGTAGCTTGAGGTAAGGACTGGGTGGAGAGGGAATTGAGGCAATAGAGAGAGAACATGCACAAGAAATTTGAAGGAGAAACTTTCTTCAGGATGAAGGTCATGATCCAATGGCAAGAATAGTGGGATATGGTGTTAGAGGAGCCAGATTGGAGTCCCAGCTCTACTATTACTACACAGACTTTATCTAGTCTTCCTGATTTTTGTATACTTCAAAGTTAATTTTTCTTTCACACTATGCTTGGGCTTCCCTGATTTGATACTTGGTAAAGTCTTGGCCAAAGGTAACTAGTTATTTAGCAAATATCCTTCGTAGCTAATAGCAGCCATTTTTCTTGTACATATTTCCTCCAAGTTTTGTTCTTGTCAGTGGGTTACAGTAACAGTTTGCTTGGTACACAGCCTCTCAGCTTAGTTGCTTGCCCATTTCCTTGGACTCACCTTTTGGTGAGCCTCTGACATGGCTGCCTCTCTCTCATCCACGTAAAAGAGCATAGTCATTGGTCTCTCTAGCTTTTCTAGGAGACAATTTTTGGGCTGACCCTTCACCCTCTACCACTAACTGCTTGTAGTTATTGAGGGGACTGAATCACCATAAGTCTCCATGCTCTAGGAAAGTGTCTGAGTACAAACTACAGGTAGAGAAAGTGTCACTAGAGAGATTTTCCTTCTTTGGGAGTTCCCCATCTCCTTCAGGTATCTAGACCCTATCCTTGTAGTTGTCTGATCAAGATGCCTTCTTCTCAGCCTCCAGGGGCTCCTGGCTAGATGCCTGGGCTCTTTCAGGGACTCTGGGTCCCCTGGTAATGATGTTCCTAGTGGATAGTGATGCGGGAAAGATTCAAATCTTTGATTCCCAACCTCCCCCCCCAGTTAATGTAAATTACCCTTTGACTCACAAATCCTGGTCCCTTTGAATTCCAATAGAAGATCAGGACCTATCCCAGCCCCACCAGGATCTGAGCCAACTTTGGGGCTACACCCAAAAGCCCCTCGAGCTAAGTCTCCGACTTAAAAGGACCACGCTGGGAACCCCTCTTTGCAGAGATTCCAAACATGGTAGCCATGTGAGGACCCTCTGTCCAGTGGACCCTCTGTCCAGTGCCCTCCTTATCTCTACCTTCACCTATCTCCTACTTCTAAACTCAGTAATAAACCTCTTTTATCAATCTAGCTCTCTGGGCCAATAAATGCTTTTATTGGGAATTTGCACCGCTACTAGACCTCAAATACCGCTGTATCCTTGCGCCGAATCCAAGGGGATTGCAGGGGAGCTCTGTTTGACTCCCTGTACCCCAAACCTGCCACTAGACCTTAACTAAACCCTAATTTCATTTAGGTACCCCAAATCTAGACCTCAACATTTGGTCTACACCTCAACAGATAGGGCAGCATCCTGGAGCTTGGGTGGACCCCTAAACTCCTACCTCAACTCTCCCTCTTCATTCAAAGACCCCAGCAGCAATTGCCTCCTGTTTCCTCCAGTCCCTGGCCTAGTTATTTCCTTCAGCCTGGAGAAAGGACTCTGAGACTCTCCTGTGCCTCAATCACCTTTCCTTTCTCTTTCCTCCTCTCTCTTGGGGTTGTCAGGAATCCAAGTCCCATTAAGGGGTTGGTGGGCTGCTGCTGCTGTAACTACTGTGCTCTTTCCTCATGTGGAGCCCAGGACACTCTCCATCTCCTGTCCTCCTCCTTGTTTTCAATAAAGTGGCTGACTTAAGACAACCCCAAGTTATGCTCAGCACCTCATATCCCCTCCAACCCCAGCAACTGCCCCCAAGACTCTGGGACCCTGTTCTTTCCTGGGCCTTCCTCTGTGGTGTTCTTTTTCTTTAAAATAATAATAGTTCTCTCTGGGAGCAGGTTTCTCCGGGAGGTTTTCTGGAGGCAGCCTTAATTTCAGTTACAAGTAAATAATCACCCAAAATCGCAGCCAGCTGATAAAAGTTTAGATCTTTTATTGTGTCCTTCAATATAGCCCGGTTAGCTCAGAGGCCTATCTCTCTGCTTGGTTCCAAGAGATCTTGCAGCTTTGTCCTTGGCTTCCGCCTCTGCTTTCTTCAGCCTCCAGCCAGCACCAAGGTGGAAGATGCAATGAATCTCTCTTGCCTCGAAGATAGGGCTTGTGGGCTTCCTCTCAGAGTGCTCCTCTCCGACCCCTAGAAATGTTCCCAAGTAACTCTCTTGAAGCTCTAAGAGCTTCCTCTCTCTATATGCTCTCCCAAAGGTTTACTCCTCCTCTGAGAGAATGGGATTCTGGGTTATCTCCCCAGAGTGCTCTCTGCCCCTAAGAACTTCAAGGGAGGTGTGAACAAAAGCATTATTGTCTATCAGTTGTACTTAGTACCTTGTTTCAAGTTCTGGGCCAAAACATCTCCTTCCAAGATCAAATCAATCATATTGAACCATGCTAAATTAGATAATTATTGTCTCTATCAACTCTAACGGCTTAACAGTTTGTAAAGATTCCAACACTCCTCCAAGTGGAAGATGCACTGTGGCCCCTTCTCCTCGCCAGGCTGGGTGATGGGGGCTGAGAGAACTGACTATGGCGCAGGGGGTACCCCTAACTTCTCTGAGTGGGACATCACGGAGTCCTGTCTCCTCTCTTCTCCTTCCTCTCTCTGCTGCGGGTTTAGACTAACTTTGCCCCCTGCCTTGATGTCAACATACCTGCTCCTGTCCCCTTGATTATTGCCAGTCCTCTTTGTCTATGGAGGAGAATGAGAAATGAGGAGGAGTGAGGTCCCTGAGCAGCTGAAGATCTGTCTGCTTTTACCCCCTCCACTCTCCAACCCCCACTGCATTTCTTGCCTGGCCCCTCACCCCCACCCCACCTGACAGATCCCAGAAATTCCTGCATGTTTCTGTATGGGTGTGTATGAGGTAGGCTCCTCCTGCTCCCCTCCTGTTCCTGAGCATCCCGCTTTATATTCTCATCTGTCCCCTTTTCAGTCTTTTCCTGAACTTCCCCTCACCCCAGATTGGCTTGTCTTCCTACCCAATGGGTGGGAAGTGATGGGAGTATTAATACTTTTATTTATGCATGTGTTGGGTGTATAGCTAGAATCATGTCAGTCTGTGTGTATGTATGTGGGGATATACATGTGTGTACTTGTATGCCTGCTTCTGCTCAGGTCTCTGTCTGAAGGGCCGGGGCTTAGGGGGCCTTAGGGTGGGGTGGGTTGTGTTGGAGGCCAGCAGGGAGAAGCTTTTGGGGACACTCCCTCCCTCCCCTCCTCAGATGCATATTTTCATCCTTTCTTTTTCCCTTCCTCTCAATCCTTGGCTTGGCCTTGGGAATGAGAAGATAGGAGATAATCTAGGAACTCTTTCCCTCCACTTATCCACATCATCTCTTTTGTTCGGTGTCCTTTAATTTAATGGAATATTTATTTTTTATTTGGATTTCAACCACCACCTGCTGAAAGGGATGTTTCCATGTATCTTGATGCTGAACAGAAAGCAGAGACTAATCCTGAATCTGCAGAAGTCTATGATTTAGAGACCAAAAGAAGAGAATTGTTTTAATGTACATTCTTAATAGGAGGGATTTGGAGCACTTTGTCAAGGACTTGGATTTCTTCCTTTGAAAATTTCTTATTCATGTCCTTTGACCAATTGGAAAATGGCTCTTGGCCTTGGAAATTGGAATCATTTCCTCCTATATCTTGCATATACCACTGTCCTTAGAGAACTTTACTACAAAGATGTTTTTCCTCACTTAGTAGTTATCCTTCTCATTTTAACTACATTTGATCTGTTTGTGCAAAGCCATTTCAACTTTATACAAATAGAATTATCCATTTTATTTTCTGTGATCTCTCCATCATTTCTGGCATGACCTTTCCCTATCCATAAATGAGGAAAGTTATTTTCTTTTTCCTCTTCCAATTTGCTTTTTAATTCCCCTTTTAGACCTAACATGTATCTGTTGGTAGTTAGTGGTAGGTAGTGTGAGATGTTGTTGCCCTTTGAAATTTCTGGCAAAATACTTTTCCCTTATCTCAACTTTGTTTTTAAAATCAAAAGTGTGTTCTCCTTCTTGACATCCCCATCTGTCTTTCATTTTATTAAACATTATTTTATTTTATTTGTTTGATTATATATCTTGCATACTTTACCTTTTCAATTGACCAAATTTCTGATTTTTTAACAAGTTTCAGTTGTTTTCTGGGTGGCAAAGTGTCTCACTGGACCTGAAGTCAGGAAGACCCTTCTTCTTGAGTTCACACATGACCTCAGATACTTACTAGCTGTGTGACCTTGGGCAAGTCACTTAACCCTGTTTGCCTCAGTTTCTAGTGTGTCAAATGAATTGTAAAAATGGCAAATCACTGCAGCATCTTTGCCAAAAAAAAAAAACAAAAAACCTCAAATGGGGTCAGGAAAAGTCAAGCAGGACTAAAGAAAGAACAATAAGAATTGTTTTCCTAATCACTGGTTTATAGTACAGTTTGAGATCTGCTACTGACAATCACTAACTCAAATCCTTTTCTTTCTTCCTTACCCCCACCATTATTACCCTTGAGATTCTTGACCTCTTTCTAAAGTTTTTTTTATTGATGTTCTCTGTTTCTTACATCACTAAGGTCTCCCATGTATTCTTCCCTCTCCTCATCCTTGAGAGCCATGTTATGTGACAAATAGTATTTTTTTTTGTTTTAGGGAAGAATAGGAAAGCAATCCCAACTGATCTATGCCTTTGGGAAAAGGTGTGCAATGTCTAACACCTGTGGACCTCTCACCTCCTAGGGCTAGGTTAGTGGTGTTTTCTCATGTTTTCTTTTCATTTCTATTCTTTTTTTTTTTAACATCTCATGACAGGAACTTTTGATTTTTGGTGTGTATTTCTTTCCATTTAAATTGTTGTAGTTATCATGTATAAATACTGATTTCTTGACTCTGCCTACTTCCCTTGTATCTGTTTACAAAGAAGATTCCGTGCTGTCCTGTACTCATCATTCCCACTATTTTTTAAAGCACACTAATAGTATTCTGTTATTCATGTTTAACAACCATTCCCCAGTTGATGGGCAGATATACTTTACTTTTAATTGGGAGTTGTCACAAAAGTTGTTATAAATATTTTGGAGTATATGAGGAATTTTTTCTTATTAAAAGCTTCCTTCGGGCATATGCCTAGTAATGGAGCCTTTGTTTTAAAGACTATGAACATTTTTATTACTTTCTTTGTATAATTCCAAATATATTTTCTAAAATGGATGTGTCATTTCACAGCATTACCAACAATGTATTAGTTTGCCTATTTTCTCAACTTCTTCTTCCAATTTTAACTTTACATTTTTTTTGTTAATTTACCCAGGTGAAGAGGGATCCTTAGATTTGTATTTCTCTTATCATTAGTGATTTGGAGCAGTTTTTTCATGTGGTTGTGAATACTTTACAATTCTTCTTTTGAGAAGTGTTTGTACATATCCTTTTACCATTTATCACTAGTTGAATTTCTATATATATACATGCATTCAGACATACATGCCTATACATACATACATTTATTTATTTATATACCTTGTATATTAAACCTTTATTAGAAGAATTTGATACAAAGATTTGTTCTCATCTACACACTGCCCTTCTTACCTAGATCCATAAAGCTATTTGTACAAAAGCTTTTCAGTTTTAAATTATCATAGTCTTTGATTTTGTACTTTATGGTTGCTTCCATTATTTATTTATTTAAGAAGACGTTTCTTACCCATGTCTGTGAGAATTACTTGATTTTTTATGATAAAATGGTTTATATTAAGGTCATATATCCATTTAGACTATACTGTTTTGGTATAAGTTTAATTTCTGCCAACCTGCTTTCTAGTTTTCCCAGTAGTTTCTATCAAATAGAGATTTTTCTCTAGTTAATATATATTTCCACTTTATAAAATTCTATGTTATTCTTTTATTTCTATTCTAGTATTCTGTTCTATTATTTTTTAATCTTCTTTTTTTAATTTATGATACTTGTCTGTTTTTCTATTTTTTTAAACTAATGTCATATGGTTTTGATGCCTGCTGCTTTATAATATACTTTGTGTCCTAGAAGTGCTACACTCCCTTGATCAGTATTTCTTTTAATCATTTCTTTTGGTATTCTAGATATTTTTTCTGAGTTTTGTTATCATTATGCATAGTATCCTCTTGGTAATATGATTAGTGTGACATTAAAATTATAAAATAATTTTGGTCTTATTAACATTTTAGTGATAATGGCATGAACATTGAATATTCTTCTAGCTATTTAGGTTGTTCTTTAATTATTTTTTAAATAAAATATGTATTTTTATTTCCCAGTTAAAAGAAAATATTTTTTATTTTAAATATATTTGTGTTCCCCCAGTTACATCTAAAACAATTTTTTACATTTTGTTTTAAAACTTTGAGTTCCAGATTTTCTTCCTTATCCCTACCCCTAGCCCCCATTAAGAAAGTACATGTGAAATTATGCAAAACATTTCCATAAAAGTCATATTGTGAAAGAAAATATAGATCTCTCCCCCCAAGAAACCCTCAATAAATGTCCTAATGTCTTAGAATCAAAAGGTAAAATAGCCACTGAAAGAATTTACCTATCACCTCCTGAAAGAGATCCCAAAATTAAATCCTCAAAGGAATATCGTGGCTAAATTTCCGAACTATCATACCAAAGAAAAGATATTGCAAGCAGCCAGAAAGAAACAATTTAAATACCAAGAAGCCACAATCAGGATTATGCAGGATTACCTAGCAGCTTCCACTTTAAAGGATCAGAGGGTCTGGAATATGATATTCCGAAAGGCAAAGGAACTTGGATTACAGCCAAGAATTAGCTAGATTCCCAGAATCTTTCTGGGAAAAAGATGGACATTCAATGATGTAGGTAAATTTCATCTATTTCTGATGAAAAAACCAAAACTGAACAAAAAACTGATTTCCAAACACATAAGCATAAAAAGGTAAAAAGGAAAATCAAACTTTCTATTCATAATCTTTTCCTCACAAATTCTTGAAAATCCTCTATTTCACTGAATTTCCACCTTTTCCCTTGAAAGATTATACTCAGTTTTTCTGGGTAGGTGATTCTTGGTTGTAATCCTAGATCCATTGCTCTCCAAAATATCATATTCCAAAACCTCTGGTCCTTTAATGTAGAAGCTGCTAAATATTGTGTTATCCCGACAGTGGCTCTACTATATTTGAATTGTTCCTTTCAGGATGCTTGCAATATTTTCTCCTTAATCTGGAGGTTCCAAAATTTGGCTATAATATTCCTGGGAGTTTTCATTTTGGGATTTTTTTTCAGGATGTGATTGGTGGATTCTTTCCATTTCTATTTTACCCTGTGGTTCTAGAATATCAGGAAAGTTT
Source organism: Sarcophilus harrisii (assembly GCF_902635505.1). NCBI lineage: Eukaryota > Metazoa > Chordata > Mammalia > Dasyuromorphia > Dasyuridae > Sarcophilus > Sarcophilus harrisii. Next base: position 15,768,461 of record NC_045432.1, on the reverse strand, counting down.
TCCTTGATAATTTGTTGAAAGACAATGTCCAGGTCCTTTTTTTGATCATGACTTTCAGTTAGACCAATAATTTTTGAATTATGTCTCCTGGATCTATTTTCCAGGTGAGCTATTTCACCTCCCCCCCTACTTTTTCATTCTTCTGGTTTTGTTTTATTGTATCTTAATTTCTCATAAAGTCATTAGCTTCCATTTGTTTTATTCCTATTTTTAAGGAATTATTTTTCTCACTGAGCTTTTGCACCTCCTTTCTTTGCCTTTTAAGGCATTCTTTTCCTCATTAGCTTTTTGCAAGTCCTTTTGCACCATTCTCAATTCTCTTCCTCATTTTTTTTCTACTTCTCTTACTTGATTTTCAGAATCCCATTTGAGTTCTTCCTTAGCCTGAGATTAATTAATTCTTTTTCTTAGAGGCTTTGGATATAGGAGTTTTTATTTTATCTTCTTCTGAGTGTGTGTTTTAATTTTCCTTGTCACCATAGTAATTTTCTATGGTCAAAATCATTTTCTGATGTCTGCTCATTTTCCTAGCCTGTTACTAGGTTTTTTTAACTGTTTGTTAAATTAGGGCTCTGCTGATGATTCAAACCAGTTGCAATTTGTTCAGTGATGAAGAGAGCCATCTACACCCAGAGAGAGGACCATGGGAACTGAGTGTGGACCACAACATAGCAATCTCACTCTCTCTGTTGTTGTTTGCTTGCATTTTTTTTCTCAGTTTTTTTTCTTTCCTTCTTGATCTGATTTTTCTGGTGCAGCAAGATAATTGTATAAATATGTATACATATATTGGATTTAACATATACTTTAACATATTTAACATGTATTGGACTACCTGCCAGCTAGGGGAGGGGGTGGGGGAAGGAGGGGAAAATTTGGAACAAAAGGTTTTGCAAGGGTCAATGTTGAAAAATTACCCATGCATATGTTTTGTAAATAAAAGGCTTGGAGTAAAAAAAAGTAGCACTCTGTTTCCAGGGTAGAGGATGCACTGTCCCAAACTTTAGGGATTTTATATAGCTGTTTTTAGAGATCCTTTTAGGGACCTGACTACAAGCACTCATTTTTGTCCTGGAACTGTTAGGCATGTTCCTGCCCCATTGTAGCTTTACAATCTAGTGTGCTAATGCAATAGAGTCCTTCCTCAGTGCTGGGTAAGAGACTTCCTGTGAGCTGAGGCCTCTGGAAGCTGCCACCACCACCATTATCCACGATTTTTATTATGCTGGTTTCCCAAGGCCTTCTCATCCTACTGACAAACCTTTTCTGCTGACCTTCTATAGTGTTCTTTTCTAAAATATGATAGTTCTCTGAGAGCAGGTTTCTCGGGGGGCTTCTGGAGGCAGCCTTGGTTTCAGTTCCAAGTAATAATCACCTCAAATGCAACCAGCTGTTAAAAATTCAAATCCTTTATTGTCTCTTCCAAAATAACCCAGTTAGTTTTCTTAGAGGCCTATCTCCCTCCTTGGTTCCAAGAGCTCTTGCAGCTTGTCCTTTGCCTCTGCCAGCTTCAGCCTCCAGCTCTCTCTGAATCTCCAGTTCTACTGATTCCTCACTGAGGCTCATCCTTTTATATGCTCTTTTAGAGGTGTGAACTCAAAGGTTGACTCCTCCGAAAGAGAGTGGGATTGTGGGTTCCTGACTTATGAATCTCTTCCACTGAACTTGTGAATCTCATACTGAATCCTGACTTGTGAATCTCGACAGCTAATGTGTGAACTAATGTGTGAACTCTTAAAAGTGTAAAAGGTGTGAACTCTGAACTAGAGAACTGCTAAGCATGATGCTAAAATTAGACAACTGACATCACTTTGTAAGAATCCTAACAACCTTCCAAGTCAACTTTGGTGTCTCTGAGCTGAGAGGTCTAGAAACTGGCAGTGCTGCTGCTGATTCAGAAGTCCTTAAAACTGTTCCTGCTTTGCTGGTGCTGGGGCCAGGACCACTAGGTTGGCACTTCCTGCATTGGGATTGTGCACTGGACCCCCACCGTGGTGCCATAGACCTTTCCTGGTGACCTTCTAAATTGTCAATGACTAACAAATTGTTCTACTTCATATTTTTACGTGTTTTGACACTCTAAAATTTGCTTGGGATCATTATTTAAAGTTATTTGGAATTTGATTTGGGAGGGAGTACAGTGAGTTCCTGCCTTTATTCTACCATCTTGACTCTACCTCTCTAAAAGAAAATATTAAATTCATTTTTAAACTATTGAGTTCCAAATTTTCTTATGTCCTACCCTCCCCAACCCTACAAAAAGGTAAACTATATGATATTACTTATGTAAAACATATTTCCATGTTAGCCATGTTGTAAAAGAAAACATATAAAAATACAAGAAAAAATAAGGACAATATAAAGGTGTGCTTCAAAGTACACTCAAGAATTCACCAGTTCTTCCTCTGGTAATGGGCCACAGTTTTCACCATGGGTCCTTTAGAATTATCTTGGATCATCATTTTGATCAGAGTAGCTAAGTTTTTTGCTTTTTTTTTTTTTTGCTGAGGCAATTGGGGTTAAGTGACTTGCCCAGGGTCATGCAACTAGGAAGTGTTAAGTGTCTGAGATCAGATTTGAACTCAGGTTCTCCTGACTTCAGGGCTTGTGCTCTATCCACTGCCCCACCTAACTGCCCTTCAGAGTAGCTAAGTTTTTCACAGTTAATCATCTTTACAATATTACAATCAATCTTTACAGTTTTTGTCTCCTGGCTTTGCTCACATCACTTTACATCAATTCATATGTCTTCCCAGTTTTTCTGAAATCATTCTATTTATCATTTCAAATAGTAGGCTAATATCCCCTCACAATCATATACCCTAACTTCTTTGGTCATTCTACATTTGAAATGTAGAATCCCCTTGATTTACAATTCTTTGCTACCCCCAAAAGAACTATTTTAGATATTGTTGTACAAAGAGATCCCTTCCCCTTTAAAAAATTTCTTTGGTATACAAAGTTCCAAATACTTCTCCAGAATGGTTGGACTACTTTGTAATTCTAAAACCAGTTCAATTGTTTCCTAATTTTTCCACATCCCCTCCAGTATTTCTCATTTCCCTTTTCTGTCATATTAAGAAATCTGATAGGTGTGAGTTGGTACCTCAGAATTGTTTGCATTTCCATTTCTCTAATCAACAGTGATTTAGATTTTTTTCATGTGATTATTTTTTGAATTTTTATTTATTTTGAACTTAAATACAAAAAGAGAAAAAAAAGCACATTTCCTTGTACATAGTGAATAAGAGGATTCAACATAAAACCATGAATTTCCATTTCATACTGTTTACTTCTTTGAAAAACTATATATTAAATATTACACATAATTTGAAAAGCTATCCTAATTTTCTTGTTTTTAAATTTTCCTTTGTTTTCTGCTGCATACTTTTATTTTTTCTCCCTCCTTCCCCACTCTGTTCTAAAGGCAAACACAAATAAATATAATATGTAAAACAATACTATACATATTTCTTTTTAGAAGTTCTTTCTCTGGATGTGGATAGTATCTTCCTTCATAGATCCTTTATAGTTGATTTGAATAAATACTCAATATGAATTTAGTCATTCAAATATGATCTTATAACAATATTGCTATCACTGTATACAACATTCTCTTGGATTTGCTTATTTGACTTTTCATTGTACTATACAAATCTTTCCCAATTTTTATAAAACCATACAGATAATAATTTCTAATAGCACAATAATATTCCACTGTAATCCTATTCCACAACTTGTTTAGCCATTCCTCAGTGGATGAGTATCCCATCAATTTCTTGTTCTTTGCCACCACACAGAGAGTGGCTATAAATATTAGTACATAAAAGTTGTTTCCTTTTTTCCCTAATCACTTTAGGAAAGAAATCTAATAGTGGTATTGGTGTGTCAAAGGATAGATACAATTTTACTACTCTTTGGCTGTAATTCCAGATTGCTCTCCAAAATGGTTGGATTTATTTACAGTTCCAAAAACAATGAGTTAGTGTCCCAAATTTTCCACATCCCCTCCAATATATCTTTAGGTTACAAACCTAGTAGTTTTACTAGGTCAAAGTATGCTTGGTTTTATAGTCTTTTGAGCATAGTTCCAAAGTATTCTTCAGAATGATATGACTAGTTCATAACTCTACCATGAGTGCATTACTTCCCAACTTTTCAACATCCCCTCCAATATTTTTTACTGGCCCAACAATCTTGTCTTTACTTTTCTTTTAAAGCAAGAAACAGAATGAGAGTATTGAGAAAGCACTAGCAAGCATCAATTAATCCAAGATAGTAGCATTAGTTCCAAAAAGCACTTGCAAAGAAAATCAAATGTTTTGGGTGGTTGAAAAATTTAACAACTAATTTAATTAAATTAAAATTTAATAACCAATAACTAGCATAAAATGAGTGTGTAAGTAAGTGCCATGAGGCTTTTAAAAAGTTACCTTAGAGTTGGTCCCTCTTTTCCTCAAATATGACAGTTTTAGTAGAGGGCCAGGAGGTAAGACTCCATGTCCAGGTTTTAAGTCTTACAATAACTTGGCTCACCAAAACTCCCTTATTGATATAGCAGAGACTGGTTGTCAATATAATAAATTAATAATCTAGCAACTGAAGCAAAATGCAAATACTACTCTTTGGCTTAAAAGCTAAACCTGTAAATTTAGGACAGGAAAGAATGTCCACAAGGAGACTAAAGATATTTGGGAGAAAGATACATGAGATAATGGTATAATAAACTTTACTCTGATGCGTATCTCAACTATTTATATCTCTGTCTAAGTAACCAAGATCCGGGGCTTAAAGGGTTCAATCATTTACATCATGGTAGAATTTTGTTAGGCTATAGGAATTTTAAAAGAGTATACTTTGTATCAAACCTATGAGTATTTTATATATATATATATATATATATATATATATATATATATATATATACTTGTGTCTCTGATCAATAAACTTTGAAGAGTCAATAAACAGGACTTCTCTGCCTGGCCCCAGTATGTCACATCCTTCATATAGAGGAGCTATAGGAGCTGGACTCCAAAAAGTTTTTCTTTGATATTTTCCCTCAAAGTAAAAAAAAAAAGGGTTGAAATATAAACAAGATCTTGCATTGTATATTTTCATGTGTACAATTCAACCATTATAGAGTTATCTACATACTGTTAAATTTCATCAATTCTTGGATAATCCATTAATATATGAAATATTCTATCACAGAAAAACTAAAATCCATTTCTTTTTGTTACACAGAGATCCAAATATTATCTAAAGAAAAACATTTTTAGTCATTTTGGTTTTCTTTCACATTCATATATCAATACATTTATTAAAATATTCCTGTTGAATTGTGTGTGGTCTTCTTCTTATTAAGTCACTTTGATATCTTAACATCAGCCATCCAGACAAGACAGGTAAACCAGAAAGATGAATCTTCTTCACTTCCCTAACTACTTTAACTATGAAGTCAATTTTAAGTCATGACTCCAAAGGTTGTGGCAGCAAATTAGGTCCAATTTCTTCATAATCCTTTTTGGTGTGGAATATTTGGTAGAACTTGGGTGTGGAAGCCAGCACTGATCCCTCAAATTATATTGCGTATGCTGCATGTGATATGTAATAACTTGCACATCAATAAGTTTGGGACTCAGTGTACCACCACTAATTCTTCACTTAGTTTCAGCCTTGCATCAACAATTCCTTTCAAATCGTAATTTACGTTCAAAATCCCTGATTATGGTTGAATGCTCAGAAAGGACAATATTCTTTTTTCCCCCTTTTAAGTGGCATTTTATTTTTCCAAATACCTGCAAAGATAGTCTCCAACATTCATTTTCGCAAAACTTTGTGTTCCAGATTTTTCTCCTTCTCCTCCCATTTCCCCCCCTCCCCTAGATAGCAAGCAATCTGATAAGGATAAATGTGTGCAATTCTTCTAAATGTATTTCCATATTCATTATGATGAGCAAAAAAAAGATCAAAAGGTAAAAATCACGAGAAAGAAAAAAAATCAAGCAAACAGATCCACATTCATTCTTCATAGTTCTCTCTCTGGCTATAGATGGCATTTTTCATCACAAGTCTATTGGAATTACCTTGAATCACCTCATTGTTGAAAAGGGCCAAGTCCATCACAGTTGATTGATACTGTGTACAATATTCTCTTGGTTCTGCTCACTTCACTCAGCAACAGTTTATGTAAGTCTTTATTTTTTTTTTACTTTTTTAATTTAATAGAAAATAGAAAGAAAAGAAAAATAAAATATAACAAAACAAAGCAGAACATGGTCATGTGTCCAGCAGAATGTCAGGGAGGATTAAAAAATAATGAATTTTCAGTTCAAGGAAGGATATATAATAGTAAAAGAAATTATATTTATAAGTGACCACTTTTTCTTTATATCCTTGGAGATTTTTTGTTCTCTGTGGTACACTTTTTTACTTTGTTCTTTTTTCCCCCTTTTGTCCCCCACCTCCCCTAAGCAGACTATAGTTAAGCAAGGTATATTTAATAGACACATACACATACATATACATAGACACACACATATACATCCATAGACCCACACACATACACATGTATGCATATACACACACATATGTCTACATATACTAAAAACATACACATATATACACACACGTGGATTTAGCCATATGTAAACATGCATCTAAAATAACATTAGTATGGCTGACATATAATGCAAATTTCTCTCTTCATTGAATCTTCAAACTTCACAGTGTCTAAGAGCAATGACTACTAACTGTACTTTTTTTTCCCCAATAAATTCAATTCCTGATCTATGTTGTTGTATTTATGCACATCTATTTTTTCCTATCTCTGCTAAGTCTTTTACTTTAATTCATTCTTTATCTTCTGTTTTGTTATTTCTTGGTCTCTTATACTTTCACTGACTTCTCCTTACCCAACTCTAATTTTCAAAGAGTTACTTTCATCTTTGAGACTCTTTATCTCTTTTTCTTGTTGGATCACTTTTTTTTCATAATCTTGTTTTTCTTGGATGGCTTTTATTTTTATTTTTTTCTGTAATGTCTCTCATTTGATTTTTAAATTCTCTTTTAAGTTATTTTATAAATTCTCTCTGGACAGGGAGCCATTTATCATCACTCTCTGGGGTAGAAGCTTTTTTTTTTTTAATGAAAGTGTCCTACTTTGAAGATGAACCAGTCTTCCCTATTCTCATAGTAAGTTTCTATGGTTGAGTTCTTTCTTCTTTGCCTCTTCCTGTCTCTGCTAAGTCTTCATTTTTTTAATGAGAAATATTAGTGTAAACAGCTCTAATTGTGAGGTGAGGGGATTGTACCTCTGGCTTCCCTTCAGTTCTTCCCTCTGACTAGGAACCCCAAACCAAGAGCTTCCTCCTCCTGCAAGTGCCCGAAGTGAGCAGTGTCCCTGACCCACTGCTTCTGCCCTCATGGGTTGTGCTGGCTCCTTACCATCGAGGGCTGTGTCTCAGCAGCACATCTGGGCCTAGCATTCCTAATCAGCCAAGATTCATTCAGTCTTTCCAGACTTAGATCCCTGTTCCTTAAGCTGTCCAGGAGGTAGAATCTTCTGTGGCTCCTGCTGAGACCCCAGCTCACCCCAGGACTCCCCATTTGGTGTTTCTACATAGCTAGCCCAGAGGTGTTTGTACTTTAGACAGGTTAATTCCAGCCTGAGGTCTTCTCATCTTCTTGGGCTGTAGAAGAAGGACCCCTGTTTTGTCTCAAATCTTCTTGATTTTTCACCAGTTGTTAGGTTAAGGTTTATGAATTTGCTCCTACAGGTGCTCATTCCCACAATAAGACCTGACACCAGCTTGTATAAAAATGTTTAATAATAATGAATTATTAAAAAAAAGGAAAACAAGAGTTGACAGTACAGTTCTTACAACAAAAGCACTTAATAAATCTTATAATTAACACAACTACCATAATACAAAGTGACACATAAACCAGGGAAGAAAAGAAAGAATACATCACTGAATCAGGGAAGCGCCAACATTGTAGATCTATGGCTGGGGAGTTCCAGATTGTAGCCCTGCAATCCTGACCAGTAGGATTCTAGGCAGAGCATCTTCTCCATGGGTGAGATTCCAAATTGTGTAGTAGCCTGTCTGACTTAAGTAGCCCAGAGAACAAAAACGGCCACATGCCATCAATGTTTCACCTTCTTGAACAAGTTCAAAAGGGGGCCAACTCTGCCAGAGCCAGTCAAGAGTGAAAAAAATTGTTACTGGAGTGGCTAGCTCAAGTACACAGATAACATGTCCTTGGTGGATTTTGTCAGAATCCACCCAGGATGTTATTCTCTAACTTATGTCTGTTTTCACTGAACTATAATTACCCTATGGGTGGAAAGGAAATATGGTTTGCTTATAGGCTGAGGCCTACAGAATCTTACTACATACTTGTACCTTTCACCAGTCTATGTTCACCCTGAGGCACAAATTTGTTCCATTTGTGGGGGAAATCTAGAGACCTTAAAATTTATCAACCTACTCTACCATCTTCCCAGAATCTGTCTCTTCTGACGGGAATCCACTCAGTTTCCAGTTCCTTGCCACTACACAAAGAGCTCCTACAAACATTTTTGCAAATGTGGGTACTTTTCTCTTTTTTATGACCTCATTGGGATAGTAAAGACAATGCTGTATCAAAGGGTATGTAGTTTTATAGCCCTTTGGGAATAAATCCAGAATGGCTGGATCATTTCAAAATCCACCAATAATGTGGAGGATATTTTTGTAGAAAGGATATCTGACATTGATGAGAATTTCTGTATTGTCTCATCTATTACTTTTGAGAAAGGCTGTGTAAACTCTGAATTAGCAAACTTTGGTTGAAAGAATATTTCTGAACTTAGGAACTGTTAATAACTAATATCAATAGAAAATGATTTTTTTGAGATTGCATTGATTCCAGAATACTGTTTAATCCACTTTGACCCATCTGTGTCATGCTCATTAATTTCTTTGACTAAATCTGACTATTTCCAGATATTGTTCAGGAATTACCACTACTTGTTCTCTCAATAACTGCTGAAAAAATGTTATCACCCTCAGAAATTGGAATGCGCTTGATACAGCTGTCAATAATATACTCTTCAATGACAGGAATGACGTGAGTATACTATCTCCAGAAAAGGACTTCCCCAAGATTAATTTGGGCATGAAATTCAATGACCTGAATTCATGCATGGAACAATAATCCAAAACATAAAAATGGTCTCTTAAGAGTTGGTATTATTGGGGGTTCAGACTCCCTGAAATATATGATGAAAAAAGAGCCTAGACACTATCTTTTAGGAAATCATCAAAGAGAACTGCCCAAATATCATAGAAACAGAAGGTAAAATGACCATTGAAAGAAGTCACTGAATGCCTCCTGAGATCCCAAAATTAAAACCCCAAGGAATATCATGGCTAAACTTGAGAACTATTGGACCAAGGAAAAAATATTACAAGCAAAAAACAATACCAAGGACCCACAATAAGTATTACTCAGGATCTAGCAACTTCCACTTTAAAGGATTGAAGGGTCTGGACTCTGAAATTCTGAAAGGTGAAGGAACTTGGAATGCAGCCAAGAATAAATTACCCTGCTAAACTAAGCATTTTCTTGCAGGGAAGAAGATGGACATCCAAGGAAACTGGTGAATTCTATTTATGTTTGATGAAAAGACTGGAGTTAAACAAAAAATTTGACTTTCAAATATAGAACTCAAGAGAAGAATAAAAAGGTAAAAAGGAAAAAAAACTTTTGAAAACTGTATTTCTGTTATGGGTATATATTGACAGTACATGTATAATCTGATTTTACTGTTATAATAAACAAAGAAACTAAAGATAGAAAGGGGATTATAACAGAAAAAAGGGGAAAGTGGAGGTAAAATGAGGGAAATTACATCTCAGGAAGAGGCAAACAAAACATTATAATTGAGGGAAAGAAGGGAGGGTGACAAATATTGCGTGAATCTTATTCTCATCAGATTTGGAACAAAGAAAGAATATTAGATATATTTGGTTTCACCGAGAAACATCTCTCATCTTATAGAAAAGTGGGAAGGGAAAGGGGAAAAGGGAAGGAGTAGGCTAAATAGAAAGGAAAAGAGAAATAGTAGGGCAAAGGCATAAGAAAAGGGGAAAGTCTCTAATAATGGGAAAGACTGCTTGGGGCAAATAGTGCTCATAAGTAAAATACTGGGGAGGAGGGAAAGGGGAAAAGGAAAGAGAAAAGTATAGTTTGGGGATAATAACATGGGCAGAAAATACAGAATTAATAGTTTCAATTGTAAATATGAATGGGGTGAACTCCCCCATAAAACATAAGCAGATAGCAGACTGGATTAAAATCAGAATCCTACAATATGTTGTTTACAAGAAATACATTTAAAACAGAGCAATACATACAGAGTAAGGGTAAGAGGTTGGAGCAGAATCTATTATGCTTCAGGTGAAGTAAAAAAAAAAGCAGGGGTAGCCATACTGATCTCAGATCAAGCAAAAGCAAAAATCGATCTAATTAAAAGAGATAAGGAAGGAAACTATTTCTGGCTAAAAGGGTACCATAGATAATGAAGCAATAGCAATATTAAATATATATGCACCAAGTGGTATAGCATCTAAATTCCTAAAGGAAAAGTTAAGAGAGGTGCAAGAAGAAATAGACAGCAAAACTATAATAGTGGGAGATCTCAACCTTGCTCTCTCAGAATTAGACAAATGAAAGCACAAAATTAATAAGAAAAAAGTTAAAGAGGTAAATAGAACACTGGAAAAGTTAGGTATGATAGATCTTTGGAGAAAACTAAATGGAGACAGAAAGGAGTTCACTTTCTTTTCAGCAGTTCATGGAACCTAAAGAAAAATTGACCATGTATTAGGATATAGAGACCTCAAAGTCAAATGCAGAAAGGCAGAAATAGTAAATGCATTCTTTGAAGATCACAATACAATAAAAACTATATTCAATAAAAAGCCAGGGAAAAATAGACCAAAAAGTACTTGGAAACTAAATAATCTCATCCTAAAGAATGAATGGGTGATTCTCCAATTGATAAATGATCAAAGGATATGAACAGACAATTTTCAGATGATGAAATTGAAATTATTTCTACTCATATGAAAGGGTGTTCCAAATATTGATCAGAAAAATGCAAATTAAGACAACTCTGAGATACCACTACACACCTGTCAGATTCGCTAAGATGACAGAAAAAAATAATGATGAATGTTGGAGGGGATGTGGGAAAACTGGGACACTGATGCATTCTTGGTGGAGTTGTGAACGAATCCAACCATTCTGGAGAGCAATTTGTAATTATGGCCATAAGTTAATAAACTGTGCATACCCTTTGATCCAGCAGTGCTACTACTGGGCTCAGTATCTCAGTATCATTTGTATCTCAAAGAGATAAAGAAGGGAAAGGGTGCTGTATGTGCCAAAATGTTTGTGGCAGCCCTTTTCATAGTGGATAGAAACTGGAAAATGAACGGAAGCCCATCAATTGCAGAATGGTTGGGTAAATTATGGTATATGAATGTTATGGAATATTATTGTTTTGTAAGAAACAACCAGCAGGATGAATACAGAGAGGCTTGGAAAGACTTAAATGAACTGATGCTGAACCAGGAGGTCATTATACACTTCAACAACAATATTGTATGAGGATGTATTCTGATGAAAGTGGATATCCTCGACAAAGAGAAAATCGAATTCAGTTCCAATTGATCAATGATGGACAGAATCAGCTACACCCAGAAAAGGAACACTGGGAAATGAATGTGGACTACTTGGATTTTTGTTTTTCTTCCCAGGTAATTTTTACCTTCTGAATCCAATTCTTTTTGTGCAACAAGAAAACTGTATGGTTCCACATACATATATTCTATCAAGGATATACTATAACATAAATAATATGTATAAGATTTCCTGCCATCTAGGGGAGGGGGTGGAGGGAGGGAAGGGAAAAGTCAGAAGAGAAGCGAGTGCAACAGATAATGTTGTGAAAAATTACCCATGCATATGTTCTATAAATAAAAAGTTATAATTTTTTTAAAAAAAGAATGAATGGGTGAAACAGCAAATCATAGACACAATTAATAATTTCATCCAAGAGAATGGCAATAATGAGACAACACACCAAAATTTGTGGGATGCAGCCAAAAGCGGTAATAAGGGAAAATTTTATATCTCTAGAGGCTAACTTGCATAAAAAAGAGAAAGAGAAAATCAATGAATTAGGCTTGCATCTAAAAAAGCTAGCAAAAGAGCAAATTAAAACCCCAGTCAAACACTAAATTTGAAATTCAAAAAATAAAAGGAGAGATTAATAAAATTGAAAATAAAAAACTATTGAATTCATAAATAAAACTAAAAGTTGGTTCTATTAAAAAAACCAACAAAATAGATAAACGCTTAGTAAATTTGATTAGTAAAAGAAAAGAGGAAAATCAAATTGTTAGTCTTAAAAATGAAACAGGAGAACTTGCCACTAATGAAGAGGAAATAAGAGCAATAATTAGGAGTTACTTTGTACAACTTTATGCCAATAAATTTGATAACTTAAATGAAATGGATGACTACCTTGAAAAGTATAGCTTCCCAGATTAACAGTGGTTATTGTTTAAACAATGGTTTAACCAAAAAATTGGTTAAACAATGGTTTAACCAAAAAATTGGTTAAACAATTTCTTAAAAAGAAATAGGACAAGCTACTAATCAACTCCCTAAGAAAAAAATCCCCAAGACCAGATGGATTTACATGTGAATTCTTCCAAACATTTAAAGAACAATTAACCGCAATCTATATAAACGATTTGAAAAAATAGGGAATGAAAGATTCCTACCAAATTCCTTTTATGACACAGACATGGCACTGATACCTAAACCAAATAGGATGAAAACAGAGAAAGAAAATTATAGACCAATCTCCCTAATGAATATTGATGCAAAAATCTTAAATAAAATATTAGCAAAGAGATTACAGAAAATCATCCCTAGGATTTATATCAGGAATGTAAGGCTGATTCAATGTTAGGAAAACTATTAGCATAATTGACTATATCAGTAACCAAAATAACAAAAACCATATGATCATCTCAATAGATGGAGAAAAAGTATTTGATAAAATCCAACAGTCATTCCTATTAAAAACACTAGCGAATATAGTAATAAATGGACTTTTCCTTAAAATAGTCAGGAGCATCTATTTAAAGCCATAAGTAAGCATCATATATAATGGGAATAAACTAGAACCATTTCCAATAAGATCAGAATTCAAACAAGGTTGTCCATTATCACCATTACTACTCAATATTGTATTAGAAATGCTAGCCTCAGCAATAAGAACTGAGAAAGAGATTAAAGAAATTAAAGCAGGTAATGAGGATACCAAATAATCACTCTTTGCAGATGATATGGTGGTATACTTAGAGAACCCCAGAGAATCTACTAAAAAGCTATTAGAAATAATCCACAACTTTAGCAAAGTTGCAGGTTACTAAATAAATTCACATAAATCATCAACATTTTTATACATCACTAACAAAATCCAACAGCAAGAGATACAAAGAGAAATTCCATTCAAAATAACTGTCGATAGCATAAAATATTTGGGAATCTATCAGCCAAGGGAAAGTCAGGGAATATATAGGCAAAACTACAAAACACTTCACACAAATAAAATCAAATCTAAACAAATGGAAAAATATTAAGTGCTCTTGTGTAATGGGCTGAGGTTTGAGCTGATGCACTGAGGTCCCAAGTACATGAGGCTAGATAGTAATTGGGCTATACTCTATTAATATACATGATTGGATAAAGAATGGTCCCTGCCCACTCTCCGTGCAAGTCCTGATGTGTTGTATAGGAAATGACGATTTTGGTGGGTGGAGGCAGAGAGAGAGACAGGAAGAGAAGCTGGGAGAGATTGGGCTGGGTTCGAGACTCCGAGCTCTGCTGGTTGTGTGGCTGCTGGTCGAGCTAGCTTCTTGACTCAGCTGCACACATTGCTATCGCCGATTCTCTTCCACCTCCAATCCTTCTTCACTGAGAATAAAGACTGACAATTTTCCCCTAACCTGAATTCCTGTCTCGTGTTGATCTTAAAATACACGATCTTCACACTCTTGAACAGGTTGAGCAAATATAATAAAGATGACAATGCTCCCTAAACTAATCTATTTATTTAGTGCTATGCCAATCAAACTCCCAAGAAACTCTTTTACTGACCTAGAAAAAATAACAATAAAATTCATCTGGAAGAAGAAAAGATCAAGAATTTCAAGGGAACTAATGAAAAAAAAATCAAATGAAGGTGGCCTAGCTGTTCCCGATCTAAAACCATATTTTTATGTAGCAGCGTTCATCAAAACCATTTGGTACTAGCTAAGAAATAGACTAATTGATCAATGGAATAGGTTAAGTTCACAGGAAAATAGTCAATAACTATAGTAATCTAGTGTTTGACAAACCCAAAGACCCCAACTTTTGGGATAAGAATTCACTATTTGACAAAAACTGCTGGGAAAATTGGAAACTAGTATGGCAAAAACTAGGCACTGACCCACAATTAACACCGTATACCAAGATAAGGTCAAAATGGGTTCATGATGTAGACATAAAGAATGAGATTATAAATAAATTAGAAGAACATAGGATAGTTTACTTCTCATACCTGAGGAGGAGGAAGGAATTTGTGACCAAAGAACTAGAGGTCATTATTGAGCACAAAATAGAAAATTTTGATTATATTAAGTTAAAAAGGTTTTGTACAAATAAAACTAATGCAGACAAGATTAGAAGGGAAGCAATAAACTGGGAAAACATTTTTACATTCAAAGGTTCTGATAAAGGCCTTATTTCCAAAATATATAGAGAATTGACTCAAATTTATAAGAAATCAAGGTATTCTCCAATTGATAAATGGTCAAAGGATATGAACAGACAATTTTCAAAAGAAGAAATTGAAACTATTTCTAGTCATATGAAAAGGTGTTCCAAATCATTATTGATCAGAAAAATGCAAATTAAGACAACTCTGAGCTACCACTACACACCTCTCAGATTGGCTAAGATGACAGGAAAAAGTATCCATGAATGTTGGAGGGGATGAAAGAAAACTGGGACACTGATGGTCCCAGTTGGTGGAACTGTGAATAGATCCAACCATTCTGGAGAGCAGTTTGGAACTTTTTGAGTTATCAAATTGTGCATACCCTTTGATCCAACAGTGTTTCTAGTGGGCTTATATCCCAAAGAGACACTAAAGAAGGGAATGGGACCTGTATGTGCCAAAATGTTTGTGGCAGCCCTTTTTATAGTGGCTAGAAACTGGAAACTGAAAGGATGTCCATCAATTGCAGAATCATTGGGTAAATTGTGATATATGGATGTTATGGAATACCATTGTTCTGTAAGAAATGACCAGCAGGATGAGTACAAGATTATACGATGATCAATTCTAATGGATGTGGCTCTCTTCAACAATGAGATGATTCAAACCAGTTCCAATTATTCGGTAATGAAGAGAATCAGCTATATCCAGAGAGAGAATTTTGGGAAATGAGTGTGGACCACAACATATCATTTCCCCTTTCTGTTATTGTTTGCTTGCATTTTTGTTTTCCTTATCAGGTTTTTTTTCTTTCTTTCTAGATCCAATTTTTCTTGTGCAGCAAGATAACTGTATAAATATGTATACATATATTGTATTTAACATATATTTTAACCTATTTGACATGTATTGGACTACTTGCCATCTAGGAGAAGATGTGGGGGGAAAAGTTGGAACACAAGGTTTTTAAGGGTCATTGTTGAAAAATTACCCATGCATATGTTTTGTACATTTTTTAAAAAGTCAATTTTAAAAAAGAGTTGGTTTTTCAAGTAGGTTACTGGAGAGAGGCTGAGCAATGAAGATGCATCTCTCTTACTTACTTTAAAAAAGACCCAGAAGGAGAGAGAAAATGCTGAACCTAGGTCAAAAAGTGAAAGGTACCAAAGGCCTGGGAAAATTTATCACACTGAACTAGCACCCCCCTAAATAAGAAGGGACAGATTGTGTATCTGGTATAAACCTGTTTAGCTCCTCCCCACCTTTGAAGAGGGGAGGAGAAAGAGGGGAAAATGTCTTTCAAAAGAGTAAAGAGTTCCTCTCTAATGCCCAACTCTTTCCTCTAGTGGTCAAGGGAGCTTGTTCCTAAGTACAGTAGATGCCATTTAGTCCTTGGACATGTCTGGCTTTGAGAATGCTTATGCTGGCCCTGCTGCTGCTGCTGCTCTACATGTAAATCTTGGCTGGATCTTCCTGGACATAGCATAGTCTAGTTCCTGTTCCTCTTCCTCCTAGTCGTCTTCTTCTTCCTCTTCTACAGTCCTTTTCTCTCCAGGAGCATCCCCATCCCCAGCAATCTCTTCTATCAGCACCTACTCCAGCCTCTTTCTCACCTGTTGTACAAGTTCTTCATTTCCTGATATCTTCATCAGTCACCACGAATGCTTTGCAGAGTGATTGGGAGGTATCAAGTCACACTCCAGGGTTCTTCTCAATTGCTGCCAGTAATGGGCATTGTGCTAGTGCAGAGCACTGGCAATGGCAGAGAGGAGGGTTTCATCGGTACAACCGGAGCCAACCCCTTGTAAACCTTTAGGTAGGTCCACTGTTTTCACAAGCTCTTCTGCAATGTCAAAAACATTCGGTCCACTTAGTTTCTTCTCCCCAAAAAGCTGTCGAGGCTGGTCTACGGCTTTCTGGGAATCACTCTTTACTTTATGACTGGGATGGTTGGTAATCTTGATAACACGCTGTTTTGAAGACAGATGCTCTGTGCCCGATAAGGGAGTGTTGTATTTAAATCTGATTTTCCTTTGGCTTGATTAGAACAGTCAGAGAGCATCCTCTGTTGATTCTTGTTCATTTTATTCATGATCATTTTCCATGTTCGAAAGTCAACAGTGCTCAGGTCCATCAGCTCCCCAGGTAACCGGCAAGCTGAGGTTTGCTTCAAAACTTCTTCCCACTTGGGCTAGGCACTGCCACCATGCCCGGCAGGACCCCCCAGGGCTCCCATGCCTTGGACATGGCTCCATCACCTCCACTGCTGCCGCCACCACCACGAGGAGCCTCTCTTTTTCTTAAGATGGGGTAATTCACATATTTTATTCTTTCTTCTGTTAACACGCACAGTTTATATTTATGTAAATACTCATTCATTTCATTGACAAATTCAGTTTGCCTTGCATATGATTCCTAATAATTACCTTGGTTATGTGTTCACCCAATTCATTTTTGGGACTAGTAATTTGGTTTTCTTTCTTTTTTAAAAAATCAAATTACCAATGGTTTATCTATTTGATTGCTTTTTAAAAAAACCAAATCAAATCAATTCCTATTTTATTAGTTTATTTGTTTTACTTTCAAGTTTATTAATCTCATCTTTGATTTTCATGATTTTCATTCTGATATTTAATTGAAGATTTTAAATTTTTTTCTTTTTCTAGGTTAAAAAAAAACTGTGCTCCCAATTCCTTAATCTTTTCTTTGTCTGTTTTATTGATGCAAGCATTTAGAGAAAGATAATTTCCCTAAGTATTGCTTTGGTTGCGTCCCATTATTTTTGGTATGTGGACTCATTGTGGGCATTTTCTTTAATGAAATTATTGTTTTATATAATTTTTCTTTGATACTCATTCTTTAGGCATAGATTATTTAGTTTTGAGTTACTTTTTAATCTGTTTTCACATCCTCTATTGAAAATCATTTATATCACACTGTGGAGTGTAAGGATGCATTTATGATTTTTGTTTTTCTCCATTTGGTTATGAAACTATGAAGTTTTATGCTTTAAATTTTTGTGTTTTTGTGAAGGTCCCATGTACTGTTGAGAAGAAGTAAAAACTCCTTTCTATTTCCATTCAGTTTTTCCTAGAGCTATATCAAATCTAACTTTTCTATGATACTTTTCATCTACTTAACTTTTTTTCTTATTTATTGTATGGTTGATTTTAAATTTATGTTATAAAGTTGGTCTTTTTTTTTCAAAAAGGGAGCAATAGGGAAATGCAATACCTGAAACTTCAGCATTCTTCACACTGCTGTTTTCAGAGCTAGTTCTGGAAATTTGGGTTTTCTCTTCATCAAGGCAGCCAACGGCATGCTAGAGATTTCTGATTTTTTTGGAACATTTTTTCTGATATCATACCTTATTGGTCTCTTAATACCTTTGAACTATTGCTCATGGTTCTGTATTTTAATGCTTCATCTACATAAGAGACTTTTTTTGGTTGATCCTTGTTTTCCCAAGTTTCTCGAAAACTCTTCATTTAAACATTTTTAATAGTGCAATAATATTCCATTATGTTTATATAACATTATTTGTTTAAGCATTCTGTCAGTTGAAGGACAACCCATTAGTATCCCATATGACAACAATAATGATGACGACTACTACTACTACCAATAACAACAACAAAAAATGGTGTTATAAATGTTTGTACACATGCATCTTCCCTTCTTTCTTTGATCTTATTGGGTATAGGCCCAGGTATGATCAGTTCAGTGTTTTCAGAATATACTTTAAAATTGATTTTCAGAATGACTGGATCAATTTACAGTGGCAACAACACTTAATTCCTAGGCCAGTTTTACTCTAGTCCTCTAACAATTGTCATTTTCCTTTTTAAAAAATTCTTATCTTGCTGTGTGATCCTGGGCAAGTCACTTAATCCCAATTGCCTCAGCAAAAAAAAATTCTCTTTACCAATAACTTCATAAAGGGTCATTAGTTGCTCTCTTAACCATATTCTTCAGCAACAATACTCAAGGTTGTAAAGCAGAATCACAGATTTCCCTTAATTTGTATTTTCCTAATTATTAATAATTCTGAAAAGTGTTCCATATGGTTTTGGATAGTTTAAATTTCTTCCTTTAAAAACTGAGTATATCCCTTAACTATCAATTGGGAAATTCCTCTTAGGATTGTAAATTAGAATCAGTTCCCTGTATACCACAAATATCAGAAAAACTTATTGCAAAGGTTTTTTTTTTAATTTATCTGCTTTTTTCTAATTTTACCCACATTAATTTTCTTTTTATAAAAACATTGAATTTCATGTAATTTTAATGATCAGTTTTGCCTCTTGGGGTCCTCTCTATCTCTTCTTTTTCCTTGAATTTTTCCTCTATCTGTAAATGAGAAAGGTAATTTCTCAATTCTGTAAATCCTGTCTTATTTTTGTTTAATTCACGTATTCATTTAAAACTTATTTTGGTTTATGTGGCAAAATTCTGATCTATACCTAATTTCTTATCTACTGCTTTTCAGTATTCTCAGAAGCTTTTGTCAAAAATGAAGTCTTCACTCCCAACAGTTACTGGTTTTTGCTTTATGAAATAACAACAAACTAGATGAATTGGCTTCTCACACTATGCTCCTTTATCATAAACTCTAGAGCTGAGTGGTCACTTTCTCCCCTTATTTCCATTCCAAGAACTAGTTCTTCCACATTAGTGAGAATCAGATCCAGAATAGTCAGTCAATAATCATCTGTTAAACATCTACTAGGTTCCAGGAACTCAGCAAAAGACAGTCTTTACTTTGAATGAGCTCGATCTAATGGATACCCAAAGAACATGTAAACAACTATGGAGAACTATGGACAGGATGAAGTGAAAGTAATAAGCAGTGGGAAGGGGATAGAATTAAGGGGGATCAAGGAGGGCTCTCTGTAGAAGGTAAAAATTTATCTTGAATGTGAAGGATGCCAGGGAAGCTAAGAGATGGAAATGAAGAGTAAGAGTATTTCGGATAAGAAGGGCCATCAGTGAAAATGCTCAAAGTCTGGGAAAATGCCCATTTACCTTTGTTGGTTCCTATACTCCATCTAAGGATCAAATGATCACTAATGCAAATCAGGAAGTTATTAGCTAAATGGCAGAATAGAAGCACTAAGCCAAACTCTCAACCTTCTCCTCCAATACATTTAAAATAATGGTTTAAATCGAATTCTTGAGTGATAGAGCCAACAAAAGATCCAGGTGAAATATTCTTCCAACGCAAGACAACTTCAAAGGTTGGAAGAAGAACACATCTGTAACACAATGGTAGAGGCTGCCTTGGAGCCCATGAGGATGAAAGGGTATTTGTGGGATTAAGTAGCAGTAGAAGGAATAGACATTTCAGGAGTTCTTAAACCAGAAACAATAAGCAAACCTGGCAATTGGTCAGAAAGATGGAAACCCTGTGTGAGCACTAGACTGGGAACTCCATAAGTTCTATAAACTTCTGAGTCATGGTTCAAGGGCAGAGAGGACCACTTTCAAGCATGAGGGAGTAGAAATCCTGAGAAGCAGTATTGTTTTCAGTCACAAGGAATCAGAGACCCTGGGGAACAATATTGCTTTTGGTCACAAAGGGGCAGGGACTCTGTACAGCTATATTGATTGTAGTCCCAAGGGATCAATGATATCTTCCTGGGTAAGAATCACAAACACAGACCAAGAGAAGAGTGATCATATCTCTCTCCAAAACACATTGCAATTCTTTGGTTAGAGTGATATCAGCAAGAGGAAGCTGACCACTTGCAATCGCTAATCTTTCTCACGAGGAGCTTCATTGATTTAGCTAGGCTGGCTTACCTGTCCCATTGGGAGAAGATGATGGGAATGATTGACTGGCTCCTTCTTCACAGGAATTGCTTTTCCCAGTGATGATTGCAAGTGGTGAAATTGAAGCAGGACCAGTGTTCTGAGAGAGATAAATGCATTTGAAAGACTCCTGGGCTCAGAAGAAGCCATGGTTGAGATAGCGGTAGTAATTTGATTTGCCTGGTACAAGCTGCCTTCAGGCTCTCCGTCTTTAGGACTTGTTGCTTCAGAAAGAATACATGAGGTTATTGGAGAAGGCAAATTGCCCCCAATTTTGAAAAAGGGAAGGGAATGTAATCTGCAAATTATATGTCAATGAACTTCAGATGATTTCTGGGAATGATTCTAGAATATATGTTTAGGAAGACGAGTTCTCAATAGCTAAAATATACTATCAAAGCATATTTACTTCTAACAGATACACATAATAGAGACAGCATTGGGGGTAATGTGGAAAGAGAGCACTGATTTTAACTGCTCATACTCCTTTCTATTATGGTTTAAATTCATTATCAGCTAATCCATAATCTTGAAATGTATCTGTCTGAGCTCTAAGCTAGATACTTAAGTGTAGAAAAAAGTATAGAAAACCTTTATCTGGAATCCAAACAAATCCTACCTGAGAACACTGACTAGATTTCTTCTGGGAGAAGGGAGATGTAGTGGATATGACTCAAGAACTGTCAGCCTTCCCTTATCATGGAGAGAGGTTCTAGCTACCCTATCATGGGCCACTCACTGAAATGGCTTAGTTGGCTATGAAAAAATGAATATAGATGAGATAGGAGCAAACAGCAACAGACAGAATCACAGAAGCAACTGTGTGGTAAGTCAAATGGAGCAATGTGCCATGTGTCTGGCACTGAGAGCAGTTGAGTGAGAGCATCATTGGAGGTATGAACTGCCCCTCCACAACTGTCCCCCTATGTGGGCTCTTCTTGCATGATTAGTATGGATACTCATCCTCTAACTCTATTCCTACTAATAGGTATCTATTTGTGGGAGACTGTGCTCTATGCATATTATGGGAGAATGTTCCATTGCAGTTCTTACTCTGTTCTTTTGTTAAATGTCTTTGCTTTGAACAATTTGTGTCCTTTGATTGACTAGAGCAAAATGGAGGCTTCTAAGCTCTCATTTTGTGTGTCTCTGGACACACTGAGTATCTTGACTGTGAGGCAGGTATTCTAGGGACCCTAAATGAAAGAAAAGGTGTCATAGATGCAACATGTTATTAAAGAGATGACTAGTGAACATCAAGAAAAATGAATGGTGAAGAAAAAAATCAACATGATTTCATTAAAAATAGGTCAAGGAGCCTAACTTCATTTCCATTTTTAATAGGGTTGCTAAAGTGGTCAACCAGGAGAATGCAGTAGCTATTGTTTATAGATTTCTTTTTATTTAAAAATATAATTTGTTTTATTTTTTAAAAAGAATAAGAAAAAAGAAAAACATAAAAGGAATACAAAACAAAATGAAACAAAACAAAAGAGAATATTGTCATGTGACCAGCATAACATCAGGGAGGATTCAAAATATACAACAAATACCAGATCAAGAAAGTATAAATATTAGTAGGAGAAATTATATTCATGAGTGTCCATCTTTTCTTTACTTCCTTGTAAATTATTCTTTTGCTCTCTGCTGTGCACCTTTTTAACTTTATTCTTCCTCCCTTTCATCCCAGCCTCTCCCCCAAGCAGTCTATTAGTTAAGAAAGGATATATTTATGTTTACATATGTAGATATATACATATACATACATAGATACATACACTTCATATTCCCCCCTCCCCTCCAGCCACACACACACACACATACACGCAAAGACATATACACACCGTTTTCCTATCCGTCCTGACTCATTGCTTTAATACTGCTTCTAACTTGCCTTGCTAATTAATACTTAACCTCCCCCCTCCCTTGGATTCCTTCCTTGTTTCCTTCCTCTTTCCTTTGCTTCCCAATCTGCCCATCCCTAACCCCTTATTTTTTTATACATTTTATACGTTATACATTTCTATACATTTATACATTTTATACATTTTTATACATTCATAAACATTTTATACATTTATATATTTATACATTTTTATACATTTTATACATTAGGGTACTAGACCTTTCATGATCTATATGTAATGTTGCCTATTTAATTAATTTCTGATGTGAGGTTTTCAGTACTACGAGCCCTCCTCCCCTTTCTAATGCCTCTGTGTTGATTCTTCCTCTGCATCTCATTTGTAGAATTACTATTTTTGCCTTAACTCTGTTCTAATCTTTCTTTTGAGCTGTCCTATTATTGATGACAATCTTATATGGTATTCATCTCCCATTTATAAAAAACATAAACAAGTTGTCCTTGTTGAGTTCCTTGTAATTCATCTTTGGTATTAGCTCTTCTATGTTAAATTTTCTATTAAGTTTGGGTTTGGTTGATAAAGTCCTAAAAAATCTGCAGGTTCATTGACTGTCCATTTTTTTTAATCATTCAGTATTATAGATAATGTTGCTGGATATGATCTTTTTTGGCTGCAGGCCTAGTTCTTTTGATTATCGGTAGATATGATTCTAGGACCTGTGGTCTTATTGTGGTTACTGATAAGTCCTATACAATTCTAATTTTAGCTCCAGCGTATTTGAATTTTTTTCCATATTTCTCGCAAAATTTTTTCTCGCAAAATTTTTTCTCTAAGCTGGGGGTTTCAAAATTTGGCAATAATGTTCCTATGTGTTTTTCACAAAGAATATCATTGAGGTGGTGATTGGTGGATTTTTTTTTTCTATTTCTACTTTCCCCTCCTCTCTATCATTCCAGGACAATTTTCTTGGACTATTTCTCACATTATTATGTCAAGGTCCTATTTTTGGTCACAAACTTTCAGGCATTTCAATTATTCTTATATTTTCTCTTCTTGATCTGTTCTCCAGATATGTCATTTTTCATATATCAATGTTTCACATTCTGTTCTATTTTTTCCATTCTTTATAATGTTTTGTTATTTCTTGCCTGATTCTAATTTTCAAAGAGTTATTTCATTTTTGAGACTCTGTACTCTATCTCTTTTTCTTTGATAACTTTTTTTCATAATCTTGTTTTTCTTGGATGGTTTTTGTTTTTGTTTTAATTTTTTTCTCAAAGTCTCTCATTTGATTTTTAAATCTTTTTTGAGTTCTTGTATAAATTCTCTCTGGACAGGGAACCATTTCACGTTACTCTTTGAGATAGAAGCTTTTTTTACTTCATTTTCCTCCTCTGAAGATGAACCCTAATCTTCCCTGTTTCTATAGTATGTTTCTATAGTTGGGTTCTTTCTTTTCTGCTGGTTCATTTTTTTAATAAGAGGTATTAGTGTAAGCACCTCTAATCCTGGTTTGTGAGGGCTGATGCTTCTGGCTTCACCTTAGCTTTCTCCTCTTACCAGGAAACCCAAACCACAAACTCCACTCTCCAGCAAGTACCCACAGCCAGCAGTGTCCCTGCCCCCCAGCCTCTGCACTCACAGGTGTGCTAGTTCCCTCTCACCTAGGACCGTGTCTCTGCAGCACAGCTGGGCCCAGTATTCCCAATTAGTTGAGGTTCCCTCAGTCTCCCCAGACTCAGACCTCGACTCCATATGCTATCCAGGAGGTGAAAGTTTCTGTGGTTCCTTCTGAGGTTCCAGCCAGTGAACTCTAGGACTCCCCAGTTGGTGATTCTGCGGAGATAGCTTGGAGGCACTTGCACTTCACACAAATAAATCCCTGGCTCCAAGTCTTTCTTCCCATCTCTGGTTATATCAGGAGGACCCCTGTTCTGCTCCAAGTCTTCTTGATTTTTCACCAGTCTATGTTCACCCTGAGGTACAAATTTCTTCTATTTGTGGGGGAATTGGGAGGGCTTGAAATTTACCAACCTACTCTGCCATCTACCCAGAATCTCCCTAGTTTATATATATTTCTACAAAATATTTGATAAATTTGTCAGTGCTCTTTTTATGGAAATGGTGTAAAGGTGTGGCCCAGATATTAGTGAAATTAGACCCAAAATTGGTAGAATGATTGTAGTAAAAGTGTTCCATGTCAGTTGGGAATGAGGTCTCTAGTGGGGTGATCCAAATATTTGCCATTGGACCTTTGCTGTTGAATGTTTTTTTCTTTTTTTTCTTATTTTATTTATTATACCCTTTTATTTACAAAACATACACATGGATAATTGTTCAACATTTACCCTTGCAAAACCTTCCGTTCCAACTTTTCCCCTTATTCCCCCCACACCCTCCCCTAGATGGCAGGTAGTCCAATACATGTTAAATATGTTAAAGCATATGTTAAATACAATATATGTAAACATATTTAGACAGTTATCTTGCTGCACAAGAAAAATCAGATCTATAAAGAAAGTAAAAAAAAACTTAGAGGGAAAACAAAAATGCAAGCAAACAACAACAGAAAGAGTGAAAATGCTATGTTGTGGTCCACATTCATTTCCCATAGTTCTCTCTCTGGGTGTAGCTGATTCTCTTCATTACTGAACAGTTGGAACTGGTTTGAATCATCACTTTGTTGAAGAGAGCCACATCCATTAGAGTTGATCAGCATATATTATTGTTGTTGAAGTGCATAATGATCTCCTGCTTCTGCCCATTTAACTTAACATCAATTCATGTAAGTCTCTCCAGGCCTCTCTGAAATCATCCTGCTGATCATTTCTTATAGAACAATAATATTCCATAACGTTCATGTACCACAATTTGTTCAGCCATTCTCCAGTTGAGGGACATCCATTCAGTTTCCAGTTTCTAGCCACTACAAAAAGGCTGCCATGAATATTTTTGCATGTACAGGTCCCTTTCCCTTCTTTGAGCTCTCTTTGCGATATAAGCCTAGTAGTAACACTGCTGGGTCAAAGGGTATGCACAGTTTGACAACTTTTTGAGCATAGTTCCAAATCACTCTCCAGAATGGCTGGATGTATTCACAATTCCACCAACAATGTATCAGTGTTCCAGTTTTCCCACATCCCCTCCAACATTCATCATTATCTTTTCCTGTTATCTTAACCAAACTGACAGGAGTGTAGTGGTATCTCAGAGATATCTTAATTTGCATGTCTCTGATCAGTAGTTTTGGAGCACCTTTTCATATGACTAAAAATAATTTCAATTTCTTCATTTGAAAATTGTCTGTTTGAAACTTAGGTGGTTGCATCAAACTGAGTCTGGGTCCTGTCCTCTTCCGTGCTGTAGGTCCCATGATATCATTAGTTTTTATTCAGCATCTTTGAAAAAGTGCTAAACATTCCTGTGCCACAAATTTCTCAAAAGATAAAAGGGGTAAAGGTTACCTATGAAAAAAAAAAGAAAGAAAATTGTCTGTTCAAATCCTTTAACCATTTATCAATTGGAGAATGGCTTGATTTTTTTATAAATTTCAGTCAGTTCTCTATATATTTTGGAAATGAGTCCTTTATCACAACCTTTGACTGTAAAAATGTTTTCCCAGTTTAATGCTTCCCTTCTAATCTTATCTGCATTAGTTTTGTTTGTACAAAAACTTTTTAAACTTAATATAATGAAAATTTTCTATTTGTGATCAATAATGATCTCTAATTCTTCACAAATTCTTTCCTCCTCCACAGATCTGAGAGGTAAACTATCCTATGTTCTTCTAATTTATTTATAATCTCATTCTTTATGTCTACACCATGAACCCATTTTGACCTTATCTTGGTGTATGGTGTTAATTGTGAGTCAATGCCTAGTTTTTGCCATACTAATTTCCAATTTTCCCAGCAGTTTTTGTCAAACAGTGAATTCTTATCCCAAAAGTTGGGATCTTTGGGTTTGTCAAACACTAGATTGCTATAGTTATTGACTATTTTGTCCTATGAACTTAACCTATTCCATTCATCAACTAGTCTATTTCTTAGCCAATACCAAATAGTTTTGATGACCACTGTTTTATAATATAGTTTTAGATCTAGAACAGCTAGGCCACCTTCATTTGATTTTTTTTCATTAGTTCCCTTGAAAGTCTTGACCTTTAGTTTTTCCATATAAACTTTGTTGTTATTTTTTCTAGGTCAGTAAAAGAGTTTCTTGGGAGTTTGATTGGCATAGCACTAAATAAATAGAATATTTTAGGGAGTATTGTCCTCTTTATTATATTTGCTCAACCTATCCAAGAGCACTTAATATTTTTCCATTTGTTTAGATCTGACTTTTTGAGTGGAAAGTGTTTTGTAGTTTTGCTTATATACTTCCTGACTTTCCCTTAGTAGATAGATTCCCAATATTTTATACTATCAGTGGTTATTTTAAATGGAATTTCTCTTTGTATCTCTTGCTGTTGGATTTTGTTAGTGATGTATAAAAATGTTGATGATTTATGTGAATTTATTTTGTATCCTGCAACTTTGCTAAAGTTGTGGATTATTTCTAATAGCTTTTTAGTAGATTCTCTGGGGTTCTCTAAGTATACCATCATATCATCTGCAAAGAGTGATAATTTGGTTGCCTCATTACCTTCTCTAATTCCCTTAATCTCTTTCTCAACTCTTATTGCTAAAGCTAGCATTTCTAATACAATAGTGAATAGCAATGGTGATAGTGGGCAGCTTTGTTTCACTCCTGATCTTATTGGGAATGATTCAAGTTTATCCCCATTACATATGATGCTTACTGATGGTTTTAAATAGATGCTACTGACTATTTTAAGGAAAAGTTCATTTATTCCTATACTCTCTAGTGTTTTTAATAGGAATGGGTATTATATTTTATCAAATGCTTTTTCTGCATCTATTGAGATGATCATATTGTTTTTGTTGATTTGGTTATTGATATAGTGAATTATGCTAATAGTTTTCCTAACATTGAACCAGCCTTGCATTCCTGGTATAAATCCTACTTGGTCCTGGTGTATTATCCGGGGGATGATTTTCTGCAACCTCTTTGCTAATATTTTATTTAAGCTTTTTGCATCAATATTCATTAGGGAGACTGGTCTATAATTTTCTTTCTCTGTTTTCGTCCTAACTGGTTTAGGTATCAGTACCATGTCTGTGTCATAAAAAGAATTTGGTAGCAGTAGTTCATTCCCTATTTTTCAAATAGTTTATATAGCATTGGAGTTAATTGTTCTTTAAATGTTTGGTAGAATTCACATATAAATCCATCTGGTCTTGGGGATTTTTTCTTAGGGAGTTGATTAATAGCTTATTTTTTTTTCTTTTTCTGAAGTAGGACTATTTAAGCAATTTACTTCCTCCTGTATTAATCTGGGCGGCATATATTTTTGGAGATATTCATCCATTTCACTTAGGTTATCAAATCTATTGGCATAGTCATTTCCAAAATATATAGAGAATTGACTCCAATTTATAAGAAATCAAGCCATTCTCCAGTTAATAAATGGTCAAAGGATATGAACAGACAATATTCAGGTGATGAAATTAAAACTATTTCTACTCATATGAAAAGGTGTTCCAAATCATTATTGATCAGAGAAATGCAAATTAAGACAACTCTGAGCTACAACTACACACCTGTCAGATTGGCTAAGATGACAGGAAAAGATAATGACGAATGTTGGAGGGGATGTGGGAAAACTGGGACAATGATGCATTGTTAGTGGAGTTGTGAATGGATACAACCATTCTGGAGAACAATTTGGAACTATGCTCAAAAAGTTGTCAAACTGTGCATAACCTTTGACCCAGCAGTGTTAATACTGATTTTATATCCCAAAGAGATATTAAAGAAGAGAAAGAGACCTTTTTGTGCAAAAATATTTGTGGCCGCCCATTTCATAGTGGCTAGAAACTGGAAATTGAATGGATGCCCATCAATTGGAGAATGGCTGAGTAAATTATGATATATAAATGCTGTGGAATATTATTGTTCTGTAAGAAATGCCCAGCAGGATGAATACAGAGAGGCTTGGAGAGACTAATATAAACCGATGCTTATTAGTGAAATGAACAGAACCAGGAGATCATTATACTCTTCAACAACAATACTATATGAGGATCAATTCTGATGCAAGTGGCTGTCTTCGGCAATGAGAGGATCCAATTCAGTTCCAATTGGTCAGTGACGAACAGAACTAGCTACACCTAGTGAAAGAATACTGGGAAATGAATGAGGACTGCTTGCATTTTTGTTTTTCTTCCCAGCTTATTTTTACCTTGCTAAATCCGATTTTTCTTGTGCAACAAGAGAACTGTATAAATATGTACACATATATTGTATTTAAGATATACTTTAACATGCTTAACATGTATGAGACTGCCTGTCATCTAGGGAAGGGGGTGGAGGGAGGGAAGGGAAAAATTGGAATAGTAGTGATTAAAAGGGTCAATGTTGAAAAATTACCCATGCATATGTTCTGTCAATAAAAAGTTATAATAATAATAATAATAATGAAAAATAGTACTCAAAGAATGCAAATGTCAGTCTTAAGGCAATGTGCTCCAGGATTATAACTAGAAAGGAATGATATATAGCAGATAACCAACGAAATATTTTAAATGAAACTGAGAAGGCTAAAACTACACTTTAAATCATTTTACACACACACACACACACACACACACACATATACATACACACAGATGTTTGTGTGTGTAAACATATTATATATGTGTGTGTGTGTATGTGCATTGTGTAATTTATTTTTTATCTACCTATGCACCCATATACCTTGGCTTAAGTGGATCTTTAGGAAATTCTTTTTCATCATTTAATTGATTGGTTGAAATATGCACCTAAACTCAAAAGAAAATTTATTGGCATGAATTTGGGCAAAGTAACTCCTAATTCTTGTTCTAATTTTCTCTTCATTGGTAGAGAGTTCTCCCTTTTCATTTTTAAGACTAACAATTTGATTTTCCTCTTTCTTTTTTTAAAATCAAATTTACCAAAGGTTTATCTATTTTGTTTTTTTTCATAAAACCAACTCTTAGTTTTATTTATTAATTCAATAGATTTTTACTTTAATTTTATTAATTTCTCCTTTTATTTTTAGAATTTCAAGTTTAGTATTTGATTGGGGGTTTTTAATTTGTTCTTTTTCTAGAGTTGCAAGCCCAATTCATTGATCTTCTCTTTCTCTATTTTATGCAAGTAAACCTCTAGAGATATGAAATTTCTCCTTATTACCACTTTGGCTGTATGTCACCTCATTATTGTCATTCTCTTGGGTGAAATTATTAATTGTGTCTATGATTTGCTGTTTCACCCAATCATTCTTTAGCATGAGATTATTTAGTTTCCAATTAGTTTTGGGTCTATTTCCCCCTGGCTTTTTATTGAATATAGTTTTTATTGCATCATGATCTGAAAAGAATGCATTTACTATTTCTGCCTTTCTGCATTTGATTTTGAGGTCTTTATGTGCTAATGTATGGTCAATTTTTGTATAGGTTCCATCAACTGCCTGAGAAGAACGTGTACTCTTTTCTGTCTCCATTCAGTTTTCTCCAAAGATCTAACATACCTAACTTTTCTAATATTCTATTTACCTCTTTGACTTCTTTCTTATTTGTTTTGAGGTTTGATTTATCTAATTCTGAGAGAGCAAGGTTGAGATCTCTGTTATAGTTTTGCTGTCTATTGCTTCTTGCAGCTCTTTTAACTTCACCTTTAAGAATTTAGATGCTATACCACTTGGTGCATATATGTTTAGTACTGATATTGCTTCATTATCAGTGCTACCCTTTAGCAAGATATAGTTTCCTTCCCTATCTCTTTTAATTAGATCTATTTTTGCTTTTATTTGATCTGAGATCAGGATGGCTACCCCTGCTTTTTTTTTTAATTTCACCTGAAGGATAGTAGATTCTGCTCCAGCCTTTTACCTTTACTCTGTATGGATCACCCTGCTTCAAATGTGTTTCCTGTAAACAACATAATGTAGGGTTCTGGCTTTTGATCCAGCCTGCTATCTGCCTCTGCTTTATGGGAGAGTTCATCCCATTCACATTTACGGTTAAAACAACTAATTCTGTATTTTCTACCATCTTATTATCTCCAGATTATACTTTTCTCTTTCTTTTCCCCCTCCCCAGTATTAAACTTATGAGCACCAGTTGCCTCATGCAGCTGTAACCTTCTACTGAGGCTACTGATTGCCAGGGCCATACAAACCAATCTTCCCCGGAAACGCATATAGACGAACCAGTGTTAAGATGCCAAATAGCCTTTCTTTATTGGTAATCTCAGCAGGGGTTAGCAGGAAGCAAGAGCAAGTATCTGTATGTCTCTGCATCTCTCTTTCTGCATCTCTGTATCTCTCTATACTTTTCTCTGTATCCTTCTTGCCTATGGACTCAAAGCTGGTTATTTATATTTACTCTCATCTGGGATTAACCCATGCCTAGTCCACTCAGCACTGCATAGGTGAATCTACAGAAGGGAGACACCTGGAGTTAGTGCTGCATCCTAAGAAAAGATCTAGCAAGAGGACACACCCCTTGCCATCTCTAGGAAACATCTGTAAGATACAACCTCCTGCCTCAAAGGCCAAGCCCCTTTTTATCTCCTAGGTCCATCCTACCAGCTGACATGGCATACATGGCAATTCTCAGAAGGAAAGTCCCTAACATGCAGCGCTCTTTCTTTGGAATCCCTCCCTCCCCTCTTAGAGTCCTCCCCCCTTTCTTATACATTTCCCCTACTATTTCTGTATTTCTTTCTATAGCCTACGCCTTCCCTTATCACTTTTCCCCTCCCAGTTTTCAATAAGGTGAGAGAAGTTTTTCTGTAAACCAAATATGTCTAATATTTTCTCTTTGAGCCAAGTCTGTTGAGAGTAAGATTCACGCAATGTTCCTCCCTCCCCCTTCATTCCTTCAGATACAATAGGCTTCCTTTGCCTCTTCATGAGATGTCATTTCCCTCTTTTTACCTCCACTTTCCCCTTTTTCTGATACAATCCTTTTTCTACCTCTAATTCCTTTGTTTAAATATTATAACAGTAAAATCAAATTATACGTGCACTCTTTATATATGCCCATAACAGAAATATAGTTCCCAAGATTTCTTCTTACCTTTTTATGCTTCTCTTGAGTCCTCTATTTAGAGGTCAAATATTTTGTTTACTTCTGGTTTTTTCATTAGAAATAAATGGAATTCACCTGTTTCATTGAATGTCCATCTTCTTCCCTAGAAGAAAATGCTCAGTTTAGCTGGGTAGTTTATTTTTGGCTGCATTCCAAGTTCCTTTGCCTTTTGGTATATCAGATTCTAGGCCCTTCATTCCTTTAATGTGGAAGCTGCTAGATCCCGAGTAATCCTTATTGTGGCTCTTTGGTATTTGAATTGTTTTTTTTTTCGTGCCCTGAGGAGACTGCACCCTCCCCCCATTCACTCAGCATATGCTGGCCTCTGTGTTCTGCCTCCCTGCCTGTGCTAGCCCCCTCCCGTGCCTGATCAAGACAAACCTTTTCTGGCCATCTTTGAAATTATCTTCTGCTGGTAATTTGTTATACTCCCAATATGCATGAGTTCTATTAGTCAAGCACTATTTCAGAGGCTGCATTTTGTAATCAACAGTGAGGGTAGTAGGGGAGCTTAGAATGAAACATGTGTCCTCTCTGCCATATTGGCTCCACCCTCAATTTTTTTTTAATTAATGACTTAGATTAGGCATAGATGGTATCCTTGTCACGTTTGCAGATGAGCCAAAACTGGATGATAAAGCCAAGATCCAAAAATATCTTGATAGGTTAAAGCATTGTGCAAAATCTAATAAACTGGAATTGAATTGGATATAAAATCTAGCACTTTGATTTAAGAAGTGAACTTTACAAGTATAAGATGGAGAGAAGCATAGTTATATGGGGGTTTGTTTACAAAAAGATTCCACAGTTTAGTGGATTGTATGCTCAAAGTGAGGCAAAAATAGGATATCACACCAAGAACTGCAATTGGAATCTTTGTCTGCATTCAGAGAAGACTGGTAAGAAGAAGGAGGTAATAGGCTGTATGCTCTCCATGAAGACTTTCTTGTCTCTCTCCAGATGATTGTGCTTTTTTTCTGAAATTACTTTGGTTTTTACTTTCTATGTAACATATATATATATATATATATATATATATATATATATATATTTATATAGAAAGTATATATATATACATATATATATGTATATATATACTTTCTATGTAACATATATATATATGTAATCATTATATTTTGTGCACACAGACACAAAAACACAGAAACAGAGACCCATGCTCTCTCACAAACGTATATATTATATATGTGTGTATGTATATATATATACATACATACATACATAATGTGTATGTATATTTTGTTATCTATGATAGAATATATGCTCTTTTAAGGAAGGGATTTTTTGGTATCCTTGGTGCCTAGCTCCATGTCTGGTACATAGTAGATGCTTAATAGATGCTTGATATTTGGGGGCAGGAGGGGCTTTCAGTATTTATCAAATAATAGTACAGACAGGAAATGAATTTCTCCCTTTTCTTATGTTTGGGCTTATCAGGGATAATATTATAATTGAGTATAGAACTTGGTGCATGGTATTTGTTGGCATTTTCTGTACACCCTGCTGGTAGAGGGATAGCTAATTATCTTTGGGTTACACATCTAATACTCAATGGAATCTTTCTTTTTCTCAACTGTACTCAAGCCACTCTCTTCTTGTACTCATAGTCCCAATATCTTGCTCTGTTTCCCAAAGTCCCTACTCTGCCCCATTCACCTGCCTCTCTTGGTCTATACCCTCTTGCAAAGAGACACCTGGATTGTATTTTATTGCAGTCTCTTACTCTCCTTTGCTACTCTCTGTGCAAACTATCAGGTCCTTCCCTCAGTCCAGTCCCTGATGTTCCAACCTTGAGGAACTTCTTCTGTCCAACTCCACTGTTCCTTCCCTGAAGCAATTGCTTCCCCTAGCAGTTCCTGCACAGGGCTGGAGATGTGGGGGAAATGTTCCTATTCCTTCAGTTGCTGATGAAATGTGGTTTTCCTCCCAGGAAATCTGTGTGGGATCACAAGAGCTCAGCTGCATGTAGCTGACCCTTGCAAAGTGCCGATCTGGCTTTGCGTCCTCATCTTCCAATTTCTCTTGAGCAGCTTACTAAAATATCCTCCTCTCAAGAGGCCTCCATGTCCTTCTAGTAAAGGCAGTCAGATCCTTTCTGCAGGTATAGATGTGTCTGGTGGAACTTTTCAACTGAGGTAGATGAAAGGGAATGACAGATGGATTAATCTCTTTGATCATTTTCTGGGTCCCATTGAATAATCTTTACATCCCCACTTTAAAAATCAGATTCTATCAAGCCATTCTCCAATTGATAAATGGTCAAAGGATATGAACACACAATTTTCAGATGATGAAATTGAAACTATTTCCACTCATATGAAAGAGTGTTCCAAATCACTATTGATCAGAGAAATGCAAATTAAGACAACTCTGAGATACCACTACACACCTGTCAGATTGGCCAGAATGACAGGGAAAGATAACGCGGAATGTTGGAGGGGATGTGGGAAAACAGGGACACTGATACATTGTTGGTGGAATTGTGAACACATCCAGCCATTCTGGAGAGCAATTTGGAACTATGCCCAAAAAGTTATCAAACTGTGCATATCCTTTGATCCAGCACTGTTTCTACTGGCCTTATACCCCAAAGAGATACTAAAGAAGGGAAAGGGACCAGTATGTGCCAAAATGTTTGTGGCAGCCCTGTTTGTAGTGTCCAGAAACTGGAAAATGAATGGATGCCCATCAATTGGAGAATGGTTGGGTAAATTGTGGCATATGAATGTTATGGAATATTATTGTTCTGTAAGAAATGACCAGCAGGATGATTTCAGAAAGGCCTGGAGAGACTTACATGAATTGATGCTAAGTAAAATGAACAGAACCAGGAGATCATTATATAAGTCAACAACGATATTGTATGAGGATGTATTCTGATGGAAGTGGATTTCTTTGACAAAGAGAAGATCTAACTCAGTTTCAATTGATCAAGGATGGACAGAAGCAGCTACACCCAAAGAAAGAACACTGGGAAATGAGTGTGAACTGCTTGCATTTTTGTTCTTCTTCCCGGGTTATTTATACCTTCTAAATCCTATTCTCCCTGAGCAACAAGAGAACTGTTTGGTTCTGCACCCATATATTTTATCCAAGATCTACTGTAACCTATTTAACATGTATAGGACTGCTTGCCATGTGGGGGAGAGGATGGAGGGAGGGAGGGGAAAAATCAGAACAGAAGTGAGTGCAAGGGATAATGTTGTAAAAAATTACCCTGGCATGGGTTCTGTCAATAAAAAGTTATTAAAAAAATAAAAATAAAAAATAAAAACTCAAAAAAAAGTGAAGGGACTTGGTTAGGATTGCCTACAATTAATCTGGATTTGAAATCAGATACATGGACTCCTAATTTCTTTCTTTCCACCGATTTAGATTTTTCACTGTATAAAGTACTTCTTTGGATATGTAAGAAGAAAAAATAAGGGTTATAATAAATTTGAAAGTGCTTTGAAAAATGAAAATAAAATAAAATATAAAATAAAAATAAAAATCAGATTCTACCATTTCTTCATATTCACATTTTGTCCCATTCCATATCGGGGCAGGTCATTCTGACTGTTATTGGTTTTTTATAAATCATGTAAATCATGAAAAAGAGGGCAAAACTTCCAGTTCTGCAGGAAGAGAAGGGTGATAGTGTGTTATATTGCTGAATGAAATCAGATGAGATACTAATGTAAAGCCTTTTCTTCTGCTGTCATTATTGAATTGGGGTGAAAGTACTTGAATATGTATTATACTTAGTAAGACATGAACTAGTGTCTGGGGCTGGAATTATCCAACTTAAGCTCGATATCTTTCAGATGTGAACAGTTGTCAAATGTTCATATTACAAATGGAGATCTCAGGATATCCGTGAGCATTCAAAAATAAACTGTACTGGAACTGTAATGTTGTCATGGAGCAAAATTTTGGCCCCCCTCTCCTAATCATAATACTGATCCATAAAAATTCAAGAAGAGTGTGTCATGAAATGTACTTTGCAAACATCTCATTTGAACCTGATAACCACCCTGTAATTTACTTAGCATAGGTATTATTATCACTCCCATTTTACAGATATGAACATTAAAATCTGGAAAGTTTTAGCAACTTGCCTGTGGTCACATAGGAAGGCAGAACTTCAGTCTAGGCCTTGTGTCTCCAATTCCAGTTGTCTATCCACTATGCCAATTCACTAATGTCAGGGCAGCTGGTATGGGAGTCAAACCCTGAATCTGAAATAGTCTCTCCTCCCTAGTCCCCACTCTGCTCTGGGAGGAGACTAGTCCTGCCCTGTGACATCAAAGTGCATTCCTCCTCCCATTCTGTTTTATATGTAAGTCTTCTTCATTTCTGGAAGACACTGAGCAGGGCCAAGAGCAGATGGAGGTCTGTGTGTCCCTCCTCCAATTCCTTTCCTCTCCTTCTTACCCCCAATCTTGAGGGTCCTGCTAGTGCTCAAGTGGCTATGGATGGGGTAAGTGCCCCCTCCCCTGCTCTTGCCTCAGCTCCTCTATTTCTTCTTCTCATCTTATCTTCCCTCCCCCCAACCTTTTCATGCAGTCCCCCACCCTTCAATTGGCTTCTCTTAGTGCTCTGGAGGAAGTGTGCAAGGAAAGTGCTGGGAACATAGATAATTTTCTTTATGCGGGTGTTGTGTATATAGATGGGTCATTTGTGTGGATGGGTATATGCATGGGGGTGTGTGTGTGTGTGTGTGTGTGCGTGTGTGTGTGTGCGTGCACATGTGCCTGGCACCTGAGTCTTCCTCTCTAAAGGGCTGGTATTCGTGGGGTTGTGGGGTGGGGTGTGATGGAGGCCAAGCTAGGAAAGGGACTTTGAGGACCTTCCTTCCCTCCTCAGATGCATGTTTCCCTTCTTTCTTCTTGCTTTCCTCCCATCCTTGACTTGACCTTGGGGCTAGGGAGACAGGAGACAGTATAAGAACTCTTCCCCTTCACTTCTCCATATCATCTCATTTGATATCCTTTAATTTAATGGCATATTTATTTTTTATTCTGGTTTCAATTAGCACCTGGTGAAAGGGCCTTCCCATGTAACGTCTTGTGGAATAGAAAGGGGGAGAGGGGACTGTTCCCTGAATCTGCAGAAGTCTATGATTTAGACTCAAAGAAGAGAATTGTTTTAAAGTGCACTTCTCTCTTTAGGAGGGATTTGGAGCATTTTTTCATAGGGTTATTGTTAGGTTGGATATGTTTCACTGAAAATTTTCACAAAATTATCACTCTTTGCAGATGATATGATAGAATACTTAATCAACTACAAAACTACTTGAAACAATGAATAACTTTAGCAAAGTTGCAGGATACAAAATAAAACCACATAAATCATCAGCATTTCTATAGGTTATCAACAAAGCCCAGCAAAAAATTTCCTGTTCATATCCTTTGACATATTGGAGAATGACTTTTAATCTTGGAAATTAGAACAAGTTCTTTCTATATCTTGCATTTGCAACAGTCCTTAGAGAACTGCAAAGATATTTTTCTTCATTTAATAAGTTACTCTTCCCAGTTTAACTGCATTTGATCTGTTTGTGCAAAAACAAGATGAGTCACCTTGTCTGTTAGGAGTTCCCCTTTTTTGAGAGATTGTAATAAATCTCTTTTTGTTTTTTTATTACCTTGAGAGTCTCTGACTGTTTTTGTGGTCACTACTATCCCAACACATGGGATGTCCTAGTGATGTAGTGATATAGTGATGTTTCTTAAAACAGTAAATATCAATAAAATAAATTTTTTTAATAACAGGAATTGTTTATTGGTACTGAAATAGTGGCATATATCCTTTTTTATTATAATAACTTTTTATTGACAGAACCCATGCCTGGATAATTTTTTACAACATTATCCCTTGCACTCACTTCTGTTCCGATTTTTCCCCTCTCTCCCTCCACCCCCTCCCCTAGATGGCAAACAGTCCTATATATGTTGAATATGTCGCAGTATATCCTTGATACAATATATGTGTGCAGAACCAAACAGTTCTCTTGTTGCACAGGGAGAATTGGATTCAGAAGGTAAAAATAACCTGGGAAGAAAAACCAAAATGCAAACAGTTTACATTTATTTCCTAGTGTTCTTTCTTTGGATGTAGATACTTCTGTCCATCATTGATCAACTGAAACTGAATTAGGTCTCTTTGTCAAAGAAATCCACTTCCATCAGAATACATCTTCATACAGTATTGTTGTTGAAGTATATAATGATCTCCTGGTTCTGCTCATTTCACTTAGCATCAGTTCATGTAAGTCTCTCCAAGCCTCTCTGGATTCATCCTGCTGGTCGTTTCTTACAGAACAATAATATTCCATAACATTCATATACCACAATTTACCCAACCATTCTCCAATTGAAGGGCATCCATTCATTTTCCAGTTTCTAGCCACTATAAACAGGGCTGCCACAAACATTTTGGCACATACTGTTCCCTTTCCCTTCTTTAGTATCTCCTTGGGGTATAAGTCCAGTAGTAGCACTGCTGGGTCAAAGGGTATGCAGAGTTTGGTAACTTTTTGGGCATAATTCCAGATTGCTCTCCAGAATGGTTGGATTCCCTCACAACTCCACCAGCAATGCATCAGTGTCCCAGTTTTCCCACATCCCCTCCAACATCCATCATTATTTTTTTCCCGTCATCTTAGCCAATCTGACAGGTATGTAGTAGTATCTCAGAGTTCTCTTAATTTGCATTTCTCTGATTAATAGTGATTTGGAACACTCTTTCATATGAGTGGTAATAGTTTCAATTTCATCATCTGAAAATTGTGTGTTCATATCCTTTGACCATTTATCAATTGGAGAATGGCTTGGTTTCTTATAAATTACAGTCAGTTCTCTATATATTTTGGAAATGAGGCCTTTATCAGAACCTTTAACTGTGAAGATGTTTTCCCAGTTTGTTGCTTCCCTTCTAATCTTGTTTGTACAAAAGCTTTTTAATTTGATGTAACCAAAATTTTCTATTTTGTGATCAATGATGGTCTCTAGTTCATCTTTGGTCACAAATTTCTTCCTCCTCCACAGGTTTGAGAGATAAACTATCCTATGTTCCTCTCATTTATTTATAATCTCGTTCTTTATGCCTAAATCATGGACCCATTTTGATCTTATCTTGGTATACGGTGTTAAGTGTGGGTCCATGAAAATAAAAATTTTTAAAGGACATCAAAAATCTCAAAGGTAATAGTGGAGGGGAAAAGGAGAGAAAAGGGTTATGCTAAGGGCACTCAACCTCATGATGTACTCCCTTTCTATGGGGAAATTATGAGTTCTACTGAGGAACTTGCCCTTTATATGTTCTCCCAACTCTATTTCATATTTACCATCTTTTCATTTTGTCCCTAACCTATTCCCCCAAATAAACCTACCTTTTGCCAAAGAGAATGGCCATTGTGAATTCTTCACATGACTGAACCCCAATGTTTGGTGCCTGCCATAATTTGGTAACAACCCCCACACCATAGAATCACATTAATGAGGATCAGGTCTGGAATGGGACATGGGAAAATTTTTCTGATGTCTTTGGCAATTTCCTTCACTACCAGTCCACCATCATCAATTTTCACAAAGCAAAAATTGAATGCCCCACAGACTCCACCTCTAACCAACAAGTAATCTAATACCAATTTATGCTGGAGTACGGCTTCTTTAATCTGAGTGACCTGGCCTGCTAACAAATCCAGTCCTTTTGTCATTTTGTTATTAATTATTTCGACCATGGCCTGGGGTCTAATGAGCCTATTTAGCTTACAAATTGGGGTTCTATACCCCCAACCCTCTTCTGGGGCCATCTATCACCCCAACCATTTGTGTCCCCAGTAATTAGCATAGGTAATTCTTTAACAACAACAGAACTGCTGAAGAAACAGACATATGCATCTAGCAACAGATAGATGACTAGGCCAATTCTTCACTTACCTACTTATTTAGGATATAATGACCACATATTTTCAGATAGGAAACTGCAAGATCTTACATAGTTTCTACTGAAATTTGCTATAAAAGGAAGAAGTAGGGACATGATTATAATCAAAAACTGGTCCTTCAGACCTCAGTCTGAGAGTTTGAGAGCACATACATGACAGGATAAAACAGGATTAGCTTATTGTATGCAATAACAATTCCACCTTATAGACAGACTTGGGAATAATCAGGTGAGTTCTTATTCAAAGGAACACCACTGGGAAACTGAATTAGAAGGATCCCAAGTGGTATACCAAGGTTAGATAACTCTTAGTAGATACAGACCTCCACCTCGAACAATTTAGCATCTCATTCCTCTGAGTAGCTTGTGACATATTCCATACTCCAATTAATATCAGCTATAGTCCCAAGAGATTTTATGTCAAATAGCAAGTCTCATTAATCAAAGCTTCAGGTGAATTTAGTTCTCAAGGATCATATATCCTATAATTTTACATTTATAACAGTAAGAGATTCATCCTAGAAAGCTCACAGCATATCTTCATATCTAAGGAGATGGGTTTTAAATTCAACATTACACAAATCATTTTACTTTAAGATGCTCAATAACCAATCTATATCAAATCATGTTCACATGTTAACCTTGTTCAAAGGGACAAAGAGATAGATCACTGTTCTCAAAAATCTCCCTAAACAATGGGAACAGCTTTAAAATGACTCAATACAACCAATTAATACTCACATAGAATATAGAATATATTGTCCTATTTCACATTAAGGAACCCTGTTATGGGCCAAAACTCTGTACTTAAAACAAGAATTCTTACAAGGTGCTAACTCAGTGGAATTGATAAAGACAATGGTCTAGTTTAGCATGGTGCTTAATAGTTCAGTATAATTGATTTAATCTTAAAACAAATGATGATTCCCTAGTGATATAATGATTGGTTTATACTCAGTATACTGTAAATAATCTAATTATAATACAGCAGGTAAGCTGGGACAAACTCAGCCAGGGTGGGACTCGGAGCCAAGTTCATTCCATTGTCTACCTTTGTAGTGTCTGGAGGCTGAAGCACAAGTCCAGGGACTCAAGAGACAGATTCGTTCACTTCATCTCACACCACTGTGGTGGCTGGCCTCCTGCACTTCCCCCACTGAGACCAAGGTCTGTCTGAAAGGTTCTCCAGCTGCCTAGCCCCAGCTAAGGAGAAAATAGAGAATTTGGACTTTTAACACCTGGCTATTCTCCTGGTGATTACTCTACTGAAACAAAGGTTGGTCCAGAGACCTCCAGAAAACCAACTAGAACATTACAGAACCCTATCAGAATTAGCATTAATAATTTTTCATTCTAAAAAATGTTAATTCGACTTCCTCTAATGGATGAGTCTCTATAAACTTTTCTGGAAATATAAATAACAGGTACAACAACAATGTTGTTAAAATTCCTCTAAGCAAAAACCCACCTGCCACCAAAACATTCCTAATTGCAAAGTCAATTTTAGAAGTTATAAATTGTCCTTAACAATCCATTCTTGAGGTTCCTCCACAGATCCTTTAACCTTGTTGTTCTCAGCCTCCAGACTATAGTCTCAGTCATCTGTAATGTCTGGTATTTATTGATCTTTAGACATATCACATACTTTTATTTATCTTTAGACATATTACACATTTTTTAGATACAATTTGTTCTGCAATTACACATATCCCTATATGCCAAATTTTCTTCCTTTTACTTCTTTGTTAAAGGGAGAAAGCAAGACAAACTATAAGATTCAGAATATAGGTATAGAGGAGCCAAGATGACAGAAAACATATGCTTCATTCTGAGCTCCTCTACTAACTCTCACTACTGATTACAAAATTCAGCCTCTGAAATAGTGCTTGACTGATAGAAGCCACAAATATTGGGAGTACAACAAATTACCAGCAGAAGATAATTTCGAAGATTGCCAGAAAATGTCTGTCTTGATCAAGTACTGGAGGGGGCCAGTACAGGCAGGGAGTCAGAACACTGAGGCCAGCGTAAGGTGAACAGACAGGGGGGCAGGGGGTAAGGAACAATCTCCACAGGGGGAGAATTTGCGGGGAGCACTCTACCACTGTGTTGGTGGCTCTACTTTGGTTGCAAAGCAGTAGATCGGCAGAGAAGTTATTCAAGAGAAAAAGGTAAAGTTTCATGGGACCTGGCCACACCCACCCTGCACCAGGAGTGACTCAGCAAGATCACAGTGTAGCCACTCTCCGCAGTGCAGCCACTTACTGCAGGGCAGGCACTCTCCACAATGTAGCCACTCTCCACATGCAACCACTTTTAGCAGCCTGTTCACAGTGCAGCCACTGTTCGCAGGGCAGCCACTGTCCATCCCCGTTCTGTAGAGCAAGCTTGGAACCTCCTTTTCCTAAAGGCAGATCCCAACTTTTTTTAAAAAATGAGTAAAACAGCAAAGCTCTAACTAGCTTCTATGCTGAAAGAGAATAGATTTCCAACCCTGAGGAGACTAATAGCAGACAGTCCCCAGACAAAGTCCCAAAGGGGGATATAACCTGGTCCTTACCACACAAGGCTGTCCTAGAAGACATTAAAAAGGATCTTAAAAGAGAGCTAGAAAAAAATGGGGAAAGGAAAAGAAAGCTCTGATAGAGAGTATGGAAAAAGCATATAACTCAATAAAAGAAAGATTTTAAAAAGAAAACAATTCCCTGAAATGTGAAATGGAAAAGATAAAGAACTCCCAGGAAATCAGAATTTGTAAATTGATAAAAGAAAATAACTCCTTAAAAAATTGTGAAATGATCTGGAAGAACAAAAGGTCAAGACTTTCAAGGGAACTAATGAAAAAAAATTAAATGAAGGTGG
This sequence comes from Sarcophilus harrisii, assembly GCF_902635505.1. NCBI lineage: Eukaryota > Metazoa > Chordata > Mammalia > Dasyuromorphia > Dasyuridae > Sarcophilus > Sarcophilus harrisii. The sequence goes on along the minus strand of NC_045432.1, from coordinate 15,725,964 downwards.
TTTAGCTGTACCAGATCTAAAACTATATTAAAAGCAGTGGTTACCAAAAGCATTTGATATTGGCTAAGAAATAGACTAGTTGATCAGTGGAACAGGTTAGGCTCAAAGGACAAAATAGTCAATAATTTTAATAATCTAGTGTTTGACAAACCCAAAGACCCCAGATTTGGGGATAAAAATTCACTGTTTGACAAAAACTGCTGGGAAAATTGGAAATTAGTATGGCAGAAACTAGGCATTGACCCACAATTAACACCATACACCAAGATAAGATAAAAATAGGTTCATGATCTAGGCATAAAGAATGAGATTATGAATAAATCAGAAGAACATAGGATAGTTTACCTCTTAGTCCTGTGGAGGAGGAAGGAATTTGTGACCAAAGAACTGGAGATCATTATTGATCACAAAATAGAAAATTGTGATTATATCAAACTGAAAAGCTTTTGTACAAATAAAATTAATGCAGAAAAGATTAGAAGGGAAGCAATAAACTGGGAAAACATTTTTACAGTCAAAGGTTCTGATAAAGGACTCATTTCCAAAATATATAGAGAATTGACTTTAATTTATAAGAAATCAAGTCATTCTCCAATTGATAAATGGTCAAAGGATATGAACAGACAATTTTCAGATGAAGAAATTGAAACTATTTCTATCCATATGAAAAGATGCTCCACGTCATTATTAATCAGAGAAATGCAAATTAAGACAACTCTGAGATACCACTATACACCTGTCAGATTGGCTAGGATGACAGGAAAAGATAATGCTGAATGTTGGAGAGGAATGTGGGAAAACTGGGACACTGATACATTGTTGGTGGAATTGTGAATATATCCAGCCATTCTGGAGAACAATTTGGAACTATATTAAAAAAGTTATCAAACTGTGCATACCCTTTGATCCAGCAGTGTAACTAATAGGCTTATATCCCAAAGAGATACTAAAGAAGGAAAAGGGACCTGTATGTGCAAAAATGTTTGTGGCAGCCCTCTTTGTAGTGGCCAGAAACTGGAAACTGAGTGGATGCCTATCAATTAGAGAATGACTGAATAAATTGTGGTATATGAATGTTAGGGAATAGTATTGTTCTGCAAAAAATGACCAACAGGATGATTTCAGAAAGGCCTGGAGAAACTTACATGAACTGATGCTGAGTGAAATGAGCAGGACCAGGAGATCATTATATATTTCACCAACAATACTATATGATGATTAGTTCTGATGAACATGGCTCTCTTCAACAATGAGATGAAACAAATCAGTTCCATTTTTTCAATAATGAATAGAACTGGCTACACCCAAGAAAGAACTCTGGGAAATGAGTGTAAACCACTACATAGCATTTCCACTCCTTCTTTTATTGTTCACTTGCATTTTTGTTTTCCTTCTCATGTTATTTTTACCTTTTTTCTACATCTGATTTTTCTTTGTGCAGCAAGATATGTATGCATATATTGTATTTAACATATACTTTAACATATTTAACATGTATTGGAGTATCGGCCATCTAGGGGAGGGGGTTGGGGGGAAGCAGGGGAAAAGTTGGAACAGAAGATTTTGCAAGGGTCAATGCTGAAAAATTACCCATGCATATGTCTTGTAAATAAAAAAGCTGTAATAAAAATTAAATTAAATTTTTTAAAACATTCAGAATATAGGTAATATCTAAAGAACTTTGGACCAAATTTTACAAAATTCATACAAAATATCCAGCTGGGCTGACAAAATGTTAAATCATAACTCATACAATTTTTACAAATTCCCCAATATACTATTTAGAAAGCAACATAGTAGCTTAAATATATTTCATCTAATTAGGAGATACCAACATGTGACCTCTTTGGAGGTCACAACATGTTTGGTTTCCAGAGAACCAAAATTTTTAACTTAAAATCAAATCAAATGCAAACATAAATTTCTAGCAGCAATACTTTAATATCAATGCACATATATTTCTAAAATCTTATACCAGAATAAAGAAGTTTACAATTTTAGCATGCACTAGTTAATGGTGATTATCTCATACATTTGCAAAATCAGAATTACAGTTTTAAACACACAGGGCTCCAAGATTTAAGGTGGCAGAAAACTTCCCTTCCAAGTCTGTCCACAGGGCTTTAAGAAATTGGTAGACTCTAGGATCCTGAGGGAGAGGGTCAAAGAAATTTGGGCCCACAGGTGTTAAGATGCAGGTCTGTGGCCCAGTGACTAGCCCACCCTCCATGCCAGAAATACAGAGGGCCATGTTGAAGATGTTGGGGGTACCAGTGCAACCCCCTGAAGAATCCAGGTAAGCCAGGGACACTAGCCTAAATTTGAACCCAGAAGAGATTCCACAAATCTCTCCAGGGAAAATCCTATAGAGGTTGTTTTTTTTTTCCTTTTGCAGTTTTTCTGTAAGCCTCAAGTTCTGGCTTTGAGAAGGCTTTTAAATTAGGCCTATTTAAAAATACAATGGACTAACTCAACTTAGCTGATAGTACTAGGCAACTTTAAAGAGTTTCAAAAACCCCAGAATCTGCTGTTTTAGCAGTTCTATAACTATTTCTGCAGACCCAATTTGGCCAGTTTTAGGTCCACAAAAATATGTCAGGTTTTTTTTTTTCTTTTTGGTGTGACAATTAAAAACTTTCCCCATCTCAGAACTAGTCCTTTCTCTCTATATCTATTTGCCTAAGTCCAATTATGTAAAAGACAATCATTTTAAAATCCTAAATAGTCAGGATATTTTAATTCAGCTGAGTGAAAGAAACACAGAAGACAAAACACAGGCTCACACACACCCAAAATCAATCAAACTCAGCCTTACCTTGGGGTATGTGGGGAATAGATAAGGTGAAGAACTTACAGGAATGTATGAATTCTTTTTCTGTATTTTATTATTTCTGTGTTTCCCCTGTGACCCGTATAATATGTGCAGGCTCATATCTACTTGAGCCTTGGCCAGCTAGAAACATATTTACTTAACCTGAGCTGATGACATTTATTGGTATTTGACATTTATCGATATTTAGTCTATTAGCTTGACCACTGTCTGCTTGACATTTATCGATATTTAGTCTATTAGCTTGACCACTGTCTGCTTGATTAAGCCTGAAGGCCTTATTTTCTGTTTTCTTGAAATCAGGAGATTTCAGGGAAACAGAAACCTTCCATTCCAATCTCCCCAAATAGCAACAACCAATTAGATGCCTCCCCCGCCCCTTCTCAATGTTCTCTTACTTGTGATGTAATTTCTTGTATAATAGCTATGTATCTTTACTATTTCTTTAGCCCTCCTACCGCAAGCTTTCTCTTTCTTATCTCACAATGGGATGGCTCATCCTCCAGAGGTTTTCAATAAACAACTTTTCTGCCTTCTACTGAGTAATCTCTGAGTAGTCATTTTGTGTAAAGATCTTATACATCCCTCACAGATAGAAGCAAGAAGAGGAGTTCTGGAGCAGAAACCATAAGAGCCAGCCAGCAGGGTATTGAAGGCTCCTTTGAATTTATACCCAGCCTCAGAGAATGGACATTTCCTTCCAGTGAGTGGGGCAACTGCCCAAACAAAACAACAGTGTTTTACTTCATTCCAATTCTTCCTAAAAGACTATCTTCCTGAGATATTAGATAGTTGTTTTTTTTAAGAGATAGCTAGATTGTTCCTTTCCCAAGGGTCACAGTATCTTGTCCTCTTTATGGAAGACTCACTCGATCTTACCAAAGGAAAACAGGAGGATTCGTATGGACTTGAATGGCTTAGAATTTTCCCAATGGCAAAGGGCAATAGGAGCCTTTTAAGGACTTGAACCACCTAAATTCTCCCAATCCCAATCCCAGTCACTCAGGCAGCTCTCCAATCCTTGGCAGAGAAAAAGTCCTTTTATGCATCTAACCATTTAGAGTCTCTTCCCCTCTCACCAGTTGCTTGCCCTACCTGGATTGTTCTTTACCTGACTGACTTCAAACTTTTCTCAGCTGACTTATCTCCTGGGCTGAATTAATCCTTATCTTTTTGAGCCCACTTCCACTTTTGCTTTCTCTCTGTGTCTCTCTTCAGGAATTTACCCATTCTCCAGAATGGCGTCTGCCTAAGGATTTGGTATGGGAGATTCCCCTCAAGAAAAGGAAATATCATAGAATGAGCCACCAAACTATGTGGGTCAATATCGACTACAAAAACAATCAGAGGGTCTTGAAGTAAGAAAAAGCAAAAAGGGACTTTTCCAATCTCGAGAGAAAGGGCAACTCCTAATAGACAAAGTGTCAATAGAGGAGTGCAAAATGCAAAACAAAATTAAATAGACCCTGAAGGCAGAAGCCCCGCACTTTCCCCTGAGCCTTTTTTCTCCATTGTCTGGAGCAGCCCAGGGTTACACTCTAAATAAAGAAGTCTATCCCAGAAACAAAATAATTCAAATATCCCTAGAGAACTGCTATATAAGCAGATATTCTTGGATGAGAGATTCTGTTATTTGAATTTCCAAAACCATCATCGCCTTTAAAAGAAGTACTTAAATGCTAATTTAGAGAAGGTGGGAAACATGAGGGAAAATGTTCATCCAAGACAATGGAACTTGCAGCTTTTTAAGTTATGGCTCAACTTGCTTATTGCAAAGTCTCAAAGCCATATTCCCATGAAAAGTCTTCACTCAATTTATTCCATGCACATGTAATCCCCCTTCTTCCCATCCTTGAGACCTCTGGCATGTGATAAATAATATTTTTGTTTTGTTTTGTTTTGTTTTAGAGAGGAAAAGAAAAGCAAGCACAACTGATGGATGCATTTGGTGTAAAATGTCTAATACATGTGAATCTCTCACCTCCTAGACATGGTAAGGTAATGACATCTTCTCCTGTTTTGTTTTCAGTCTCACTTGATCTTCTATATTTTGTTACAGGTACTTTTAAGTTTTTGCTGTGTCATTCTTTTCACTTAAATTGTTGTAGTTATGAGGAGTAAACAAGGGTGGAGTTTATCTTCCCCCTTCTAGAATGGAAGCTCCTTGGGGGCAGAGACTGGCTATGAAATGAAGGGTGGAGATTCAGGTCATGTAACTTCAGTTAACATCCAGTTCCCAGGAAAACAGGGAGGGACTTGTGCTTCAGGGTAGGAAATTAAATGCTGCTAGGCACCCATTCTTATAAGAATGTAAAATAAATCTTTGCTGCATTCATTGGTGAGTCACTGGAGTTAGTGGTAAGAGATTTTGTTTCTTACAATGCATATTTGTTTAATTTTGATTGATATTATTTTCTATGATACCTTTTAGCAAGATGTTGTTTCCCTGCTTATCTCTTTCAGCTTTTGCTTTATCTGAGGATCATGATTGCTACCCTTTTCTTTTATACAATCTGCTAAAGTCTGTGTGTGCATGGAGGGGGTGGGGGTGGGAAATGGAATGAAGCTTCAGGCTATTTTCAGAGTTTGTTTGGGGGATTTGAAAGTTTTTGGTGGTTCCAAAGTGATGTGATATGGGGAAAAGTTTGCTCATTGCTTTCCTGGTCTGTGCTCTGTTGCTTACCCAGAAATCCCTTGAGATTACAGTTGATACTGCTCTTCAGTATCCTTGCTGTTGTCAGAAAGTGCTGCTCTTTGCTTTTGAAGTGTGACCCAGAAATTTGTAATGGAGTTTCCAAATCTTTGCAGAAGTCAGAGGTAGGAATTATGCTTTGCCAAGGGACCTCTCCTCTTGGCACAGCTGCCTACCAGGACTCTTGCCCACTGTGAAGATACCCTCTTTTCAGTGATAACCTCTATTTCTCTGCCAGGATCTCTTGCCACTAAGGAGTCTGTCTTCCTAGCAAAGCTGCCTTCTCAGTGCCAATAAACTTCCCTTTTGCCAATCAGACTTTTTGAGTTTGTGAATTCTTTCACGATGGACCTGCGTCAATCAGAGGGGATTCCCACAACTCTCTGCACTGCCACTAACTGCATCAAAAGTTAGTTTATATTCACACCTTCTGTCCATGTATACTCCTTCTACCTACCCTAATAGAGATATAGTGTTTAAGAGTTAAAAGTATTATCTTACTATGTAAGAATGGATGTAAACAGTTCATCCTTACTAAATGAATTATGTTTTTACTTTTCTGTTTACCTTCTTATACATCTCTTTAGTCTTATATATGAAAATCAAATTTTCAGTTTAACTCTGGCCTTTTTAGCAGGAATATTTAAATGTCCCTTTTTTCATTGAATGTCCATTTCCTCTCCCTGAGAAATAATGTTCAGTTTTGCTGGGAAGCTGATTCTTGATTGTAATTCAAGCTTCTTTATCATCTAGAATATCATATTCCAAGCTCACTAATGTTTTAATATAGAAGCTGCCAAATCTTGTATAATCCTGACTGTGGCTGCTTGATATCTGAATTTTTTCTTTCTGACTATTTGCAGTATTGTCTCCTTGGTCTGAGAGTTCTGGAATTTGACTATAATATTCCTGATAATTTTCATTTTAGGCTATTTTCAGGAGATGACTAGTGGATTCTTTTACTGTCTATTTTAACTTCTAATTCTAGGATATCAAGGCACTTTTCCTTAATAATTTCTTGAAAGATGCTATTCAGGCTCTTTTTTTTCTCATGGCTTTCAGGTAACTCAATAATTCTCAAATTGCCTCTCCTGGATCTTTTTTTCCAGGTGAGTAGTTTTTCCTATGAGGTATTTTATTTACATTTTCTTCTATTTTTTTTTCATTCTTTTGATTTTGTTTGATTTATTCTTGCTATCTCGGAGTCATTAAATTAGCTTTTGTTTGCTCAATTTTAACTTTTAAGGAATTTTTTTCAGTTACCTTTTGTATTTCCTTTTCCTTTTAGCCAATTCTACTTTTTAAGGAGTTGTTTTCTCCCATTAATTTCTCTACTTCTTTATTCATTTTTTGTGCCTCCTTTACCAAGCTATTGACACTTTTTTCATAGTTCTGTTGTATACCTTTCATTTTTTCTCCCATTGTTTTTACCTCTCTTCTATGACTTTAAAAATCCTTTTTTTACCTCTTCCAGGACGTTTTTTGGGACCTAAAACCAATTGATATTTCTTGTTGAAGCGTTTCATATAGACATTTTGGCATCATTGTTCTTTTCTGAGTTTGTGTTTTCATCTTCCCTATTGCCACAGTAGTTTTTTATGATTAGAGCTTTATGGTTTTGTTTTTGATTTTTACTGATTTTACAGCCTATGATGTGACATTTAAAATTGATCTCTGCTTTTGGGGTATGGGAGGGCAGTGTGACAAGTTTCTTGTACCGAGAGTCAGAAACCTGATCTCTGGTTCCTGCTCCAATGCCTTGGAGGCTTGCCTGATAATTCATGAGTCTCCACTTGGAAGGGTTTCAGAAAACCATTCCACATCTATGGTACCCCATAAAAATCCAGCATATAAAGTGAAGTATATAATACAGTTGCTCAATGTTTGTTGAATAAATAAATTTTATACATGCGAATGGAGGTAGCATCTGGTTGAAGTGAACATTTAAGCCAACCCAGGATTGAGTGTGTGTGTGTGTGTGTGTGTGTGTGTGTGTGTGTGTACTCTAACATATTAGGGTCAGAGAAGGTAGGAGCTAAAGCATCATAGGTTATGAGGGCCCTGAAATCAGCCCTCATAGGCTGATTTGTGGCTCTGTCTTCAGTTCTTAGAGTCAAGAAGAACTGAGTTTAAATATTGCTTCTAATAATTACAAGTTGTGTGACTTTGGGCAAATCCCTTAATGTTTCTCTACCATTTTGGCGCCAGATTAAAGTAATTAAACTCAATGCTGAATGGGTTTTCTTGAATTTCTTGTGTCTCCATTTCAGAGGGAACAAACTTATAAGAACACAGACCATCCAAGGGATGGCATTTATGATAGTATACCATAATAGGGAGATATTTGATTCTAAAGGAAGAAGTATACTTCTCCAGCATGCATTATATATGTCAGTGTTTTAGGGTTACTGGGGCTAATTGTGTTGTATAAAGGAATTTACTCACAGCAGGCCCGTGGTAGCAAAAGGACAGAGTGTTGGATCCCTGCACCCCCAATGGGCCAGGTCAGGTATTATATAGAAACAGAACCAAGAATGCCAAAAGCCAAGGGTGACTGTTGGTTGATGAGTATAAGTCTTCCCATGGGATAGTTGAAACTTCTCTTGATATTTCCGTTCTCTCCATTCCATTCTTACTCCTAGTCCCTTACACCCACCATACATAAAAATACTTGGAGAGCTTCTAACTCAGGTAAGATAAGTAGAGTCTTTCCTTAAGGTGGGTGATGAATTTAGAAGGGGCTCAATGCTGTCAGAACTTCAGTGCACTGAGAACAAGCACTTTTCTTATCTTTCCATGGTCTCAAATCAGCTTCCTAAATAGTGGCTTAGCAACAGTCTTCTGGGTTTCTGAATCCCTCCATCTCGATGGTGTAATGTTTAGAGCACTGAGCCTGAAGTTAGGAAGATATAAATTCAAATCCAGCCTCAAGCACTAATTAGCTATGAAATGTTGGGCAAGGACAAGTCAGTGTGGTCCAAGTCAAACACTTTTTCATCTTTCTACCTCCTTATTTAGACTGACAACCCATCTGAATGTGTCTGCAATCTTACAGAGTTCTCTGGGGCACTAGGAGGTAGGTGATTTGACTGTAGTCATGCTGCTAGCATGGATCCAAAGCAGGACTTAAACTCTGATTCTTCCTGACTCTGAAAGTGTCCCTCTATCTTTAGACCTCAGAGAATCCCTCTCTGCCATCCAGACATAGATCAAACATCACTGATTCCATGAAGCCTTTCTTGATTCCAACTGCTAGTAACTTCATTCCCAAACTACCTTATATTTTGCCTTTCTTGGATTTATTGTCTATGTGCCTTTATTTATTTTCTGTATCATTAGAATGTAAGCTTTTTTTGGTTAGAGATTACATCTTTAATAGTGTTTGGAAGTTTAGAACCTAGGACCATGCTTGTTATGCAGTAGATACTTAAGAAATGCTTGTTGACGGCTTAATTAGGTCACTGTCTTTCTATGTGTGCAGGACATAGGAGGAACTTAATCTTTAGTTACCAAATGAATAAATCCATGAGTTATAGGCGTAGACTAGAGTAATTACTGATTATAATTATATTTTTTATTTATCTCTCTCCATAATTTTCACCAGTTATCAATTTTTAAACTTTATCATCAAATCTAATCCATGTATCCCTTCATAGTTTAATTTGATATGTGATATAGGTGCTCTCTTATTAAATTTCTGCTAAATTGCTTTCCTCTTAGTCCATCTGTTTTTTATCAACTGTAGACAGTTTTTGCTTTGCATAAGTGGACCATTGGACAAACCTCTGTAAGTAAAGCAATTCCAAAATAACCAACTGCACATAGACCTGGTTATAGGAGAGGCAGGGAGGCAGGAAGAGGGCCCTTCAGTGTCTCTGAAGGGAAAGAGTCAAGAGATGATCCAACTACATATGGGGGCCAGAAACAATGAAGCAAGAGCAGGAGAAGGGTTCAGCAGTTGTGCCGGCCATCAACATGATATGAGGGGAATATCATGTTGGAGACAGACATATGGGAGGCCGGACAGAGCCACAGACATGAGAATTCAGGCAACACACAGACTGAGGAAAGACACATGCTACCCAAGCAGAATGGATGGAAGAAAGACATGCAGATGAGTGGGAAGAGCAGGGCAAAAGTCTCTTCTCCCAGCCCTGGAGGTGTCAAGCAAGCCCTGATTCTGAGGCTGCTGAGGTGGAAGGTATCACTCAGCTCATCCAAAACCCCTTTATTTCCTCCTTTCCATCTCTCCATTAATACATCATAATACATACATATCCCATGTATCATTTCTCCTTCTCCCTGAGAGCCATGCCATGTGACAAATGATATTTTTTGATTTAGGAAAGAAAAAAATCAACACAACTATACAGTACACAGAGGAAAAGACATTTGGGGTTGAAGACACACACTCTGAGAACATTCCACTTACTACAGGCTTGCTCTTTGTGGGAACACATCAAGAAAAAAATAGATATCTAATGAAATAGAGGCCTTTGAAGCATTCCTGGTGAAAATACAAGAACAGAATAGAAAATGTGACTTTCAGATAGAAGACTCAAAAGAAGCAATAAAAGGTAAACATGTAAGAGAAATCATGAGTGACTCAATAAGTTAAACTGTATACTTTTCTATAAGGGAAAATGATATCTTCTAAAAATTTTATCATTATTTGCAAATAGAAGGACTATACATATAAAAAGGGTTTGGTAATGAGCCAATTAGGTATAAATGATATGACATAAATGAATAGGTGACAAATATGGATGCCCTAGGATAAGATAGAAGGAAAAGAATGGGGAAACTGATCTATGTAAACTAGGTGTGCAAGGAAGAGCTTTTATAGTGTAGCAGAAAATGGTGGAGCAGGGTAACCGATTCTTGAGCTTCACTCACATCTAAACTAGCTCAAAAAGGATTATATGTGTGTGTACACACTCACACACACACACACACACAGAGGGAAATTCAGGGTTAGCAATCATAATTGTATAAATGGGATGAATTCACTCATAAGATAAAATGGGTAGCAAAATGGATTAAAAACCAGAATCCAAAAGTACGTTGTTTTGTTTTGTTTTTACAAGAAACGCATTTGAAACAAAGAGAGAGCCACAGAGTCAAAATAGGGGGCTGGAACAGAAATTGTGTATGTATGTGTATGTGTGTGTATATATATACATATATATATATATTTATTTATTTACTTAATTGGTCATAAAAATTTATCTTACCCTGCAGGTAAGTAAGTACAAGTAAGGGATAAGAGAAAGAAAAGGTGATAAAATGTTGGGCAGATAAAAGAAGGCAGTGGTGAAATAGAAGAAGAAATAGGAGGAGAAAAAGAAGAAAAGAAGTTGGAGGGAAATTCAGGATTAGCAATCATAACCATATAAATGGGATGAATTTACTCATAAAATGGAAGTAGGTAGTAAAATGGATTAAAAACCAGAATCCAAAAGTATGTTGTTTTGTTTTGTTTTTACAAGAAGCACATTTGAAACAAAGAGAGCCATAGAGTCAAAATAGGGGGCTGGAGCAGAAACTGTTATATTTCAGCCAAAGTAAAAAAAAATGCAGGGACAGCAATCATGATTTCAGATAAAGAAAAAGCAAAAATAGCCCAAATTAAAAGGGTAAGCAAGGAAACTACACATTATTCAAAGGAACCATAGACAATGAATGTCAGTAGTAAACATATATGTGGGAAATGGCATAACATTCAAATTCTTAAAGGAAATGTCAAATGACTTATAGGAGGAAATAGTAAAAATCTATAGTAATGGGGGATCTCAAATTTTTCCTTTGAAAGCTAGATAAATCTAACCATAAAACAATTAAGAAAAAAGTCAAGAAGATTAATAGAATTCTAGAAAACGTAGATAAAAAAGACCCAGGAGAAAACTGAATGGGAACAGAAAGGAGTACAGTCAAATCTTGCTTTATGTAAATTTACATTAGGCAAATTGGATTTTATATAAGGAAGTCTGATAGAAATCTGCATTCATCCTCCCCTCAAAGAAAAAACCTATGTAAACTTTATCCCACAATACAGGGATCTCTTTCTGCTCCTGCCCCTCACCTTGGCTCTCTGTGGCCTCCTAAATCTGCCCCTCCAAACAAAACAACTTTAAACAAAATCCTCTAAGAGAAAGCAGAACAACAGACCTTAAGAAAGACAGTCACTACCACTGCTGGATCAGGGCTTGCCGTGAGACCTCCAGTACTGAGAGAGGTTTTAGTCCTTCCACCTGCCCAAGAGTTTGGTCTTGCATTTTGTTATTTTGTCTATTTGTGTGTAGTACCTTGTGCCTGTCACTGGTCCTTGCATGTCATCTATCCTCTCCTAAAGGTTTCTGTTCTTAGCCCATATTTGTTCCCAGCATGTTCTTCCTTTCAGTTCTAGTAAGGCCTTCACGTGGCTGGACCCAACAGGTATGTGTTCCTTCTCCTCTCACTTCTTTGTGCTCAGCCCCCATGTGTCCTTGAGCCATGCCCTGGCCCTTCACCCAGAGGGGCACAGTCCCCTTCTTGCCCCTCTCCTGCCATTTTCCAGGTGAATCACATTACATAAATGTTGTTTTATATAAAGGTTTACAGAACGGTCTACTTATATAAAATGAGAACTATCTGTATACCTTTTCCTCAGTCTTACGTGGCATCTTCACAAATGATAGTGCTACTAAGTTTGCATCCCAGAGAGATAAAGAAAAGAGAAAGGAACTCATTTTACAAAAATATGTGTGAAAGCTCTTTTGGTGGTGGGCAAAAAAATGGAACTTGAGAAATGCCTATTAACTAAAAAAATGGCTGAACAAGTTGGGGTATGTGATTGGGATGGAATATGATTGTGACATAATAAAGCACAAGCTCCAGGATAGTTTCCAAGAAATCTGGGAAGGCTTATATGAATTCATGCATAATGAAGTGAACAAAACCAAGAGAAATTATACACAGTAGCAGCAGTATTGTAAAGTGGAAGCCTGTGAAGAACTTGGTTTTGCACACACACTGGATTATTTGCCATCTAGGGGAGGGGGGGGGGGAAAGGGAGGGAAAATTGGAACATAAAGTTTTGCAAGGGTTAATGATGAAAAATTATCCACGCATATGTTTTGAAAATAAAAAGCTTTAATAAAAAAAAAGAAAAAAAAAGAAAAACTTGGTTACACTGATCAAGACAATGATCAAAGATGGTTCCAAAGGGCCCATGATGAAAAATGTTATGTACATCCAGAGAGAAAAAAAACGATAAACTCAGGATGTAGACTGAATGATACTTTTAAAAACTATATTTATTTTTATTGATTTATTTGGTTGTATTTTATTTTGTAACATGGGTAGTAATAAGGAATTTTGCATGACTTCACATGTGATAATCATAAATCAAAGAACTTGCCTAATCAGTGGTGGGGAGAGAAGGAATTTATTTGAAACTCAACATTTTTTTAAAATAGCTTTTAATTTTTTTATTTAATTGGGAAATATTAAATTAAATAAACAATTTTTTTTTGAAAAAAAAATGCTAACTAAGTGCTACTTCCTGAATCAAGGCAAGACTATTTCACAAGAAAACACTTTGACTACCTTGCCTGACTTTCTTAAACTTTATTCCTCTCCACATACTAAACCATTCAGGGACACTTGACCTTCTAGTTATTTGTTACTCAGCCCAAGTTCAAGCTTTTTAGTAATTGTCTTGCATGTCTGGAATACACTCACCTACCTTTGCCTCCTGGCTTTCCTGGCTTCCTTCAAATCTCAGATCAATATCCACTCCAAGAATTCTTTCCATTCCTCCCTCCTCTCCCACAGCTAGTAATTTCCCTCTGAAATTCTATCCCCTTTCTCTGGATCTCTTTTTCTTCTGTTCCCTCACGTTTTCATAGAATGTTAATTCCTTGAGTGCAGAATCTGTCTTTCTGCCTGCCACAAAAGCTAAGAATGGTGTCTGGTAATGGTAGATGCTTCATAAATGCTTTTTCATTTATCAAGTTTGATACCATTAAACATAATTGATATGGTTGAGGAGTTAGAAGTGAAATAAGGAGGAGAGAAAAGATAAGTATTATGTTATTAAAAACCTTTCATTTCAGAAAGCACATTGCTTTTGTTAAATTAGATCACTGATCTTACCTGCTTCAGCTATTGCATAGAGAGAAGTAGGTAGCATTGTAGCTAGAGGGCCAGCAATATTTGGTCCAAATTTTCTCTTTCCCCATTTCTTGAAAAGGCAAGATTATGCATGAGCAGCCTTACAAAATATTTCTATATTAGCTATGTCAAAAGGGAATATGCAGACCAAAAACCCCAAAGTAATAAAATTAAAAATAAGTATGCTGCAATCTGCATTCAGATTGCATGAGTTCTGTCTCTGGAAGTGGGTAGCATTTTTCATCATAAGTGCTTCTGAGTTGCCTTGGATCATTGTATTGCTGAGAATAGTTAATGTGTACAATATTTTCCTGATATCCTCACTTTATTTTGCATCAGTTCATGTAATTTTTTCCAGGGTTTTCTGAAATCAGCCTGTTTATCATTCTTATAGCACAATAATATTCCATCATGATCATACACCTCAGCTTCTTTTTTTTTTTAATTTTTAATAGCTTTTTATTTACAAGTTATATGCATGGGTAATTTTTTTTTATTTTTATTTAATAGCCTTTTATTTACAGGTTATATGCATGGGTAACTTTACAGCATTAACAATTGCCAAACCTCTTGTTCCAATTTTTCACCTCTTACCCCCCACCCCCTCCCCCAGATGGCAGGATGACCAGTAGATGTTAAATATATTAAAATATAAATTAGATACACAATAAGTATACATGACCAAACCGTTATTTTGCTGTACAAAAAGAATCAGACTCTGAAATATTGTACAATTAGCTTGTGAAGGAAATCAAAAATGCAGGTGGGCATAAATATAGGAATTGGGAATTCAATGTAATGGTTTTTAGTCATCTCCCAGAGTTCTTTTTCTGGGCATAGCTGGTTCAGTTCATTACTGCTCCATTGGAAATGATTTGGTTGATCTCATTGCTGAGGATGGTTAATGATCTCCTGGTCCATGCATGGGTAATTTTACAGCATTGACAATTGCCAACCTTTTGTTCCAATTTTTCCCCTCCTTTCCCCCACCCCCTCCCTTAGATGGCAGGATGACCAATACATGTTAAATATATTAAAGTATAAATTAAATACAAAATAAATATACATGTTCAAACTGTTATTTTGCTGTACAAAAAGAATCGGACTCTGAAATATTGTACAATTAGCCTGTGAAGGAAATCAAAAAAATGTAGGCGGGCAATAATATAGGGACTGGGAATTCTATGTAGTCGTTTTTAGTCATCTCCCAGAGTTCTTTCCCTGGGTGTAGCTGGTTCAGTTCATTACTGCTACATTAAGAACTGATTTGGTTCATCTCATTGCTGAGGATGGCCAGGTCCATCAGAATTGATCATCATATTGTATTGTTGTTGAAGTATATAATGATCTCCTGGTCCTGCTCATTTCACTCAGCATCAGTTCGTGTAAGTCTCTCCAGACCTTTCTGAAATCATCCTGTTGGTCATTTCTTAGTGGACAATAATACTCCATAATATTCATATACCACAATTTATTCAGCCATTCCCCAACAGATGGGCATTCACTCAGTTTCCAGTTTCTGGCCACTACAAAGAGGGCTTCCACAAACATTCTTGCACATACAGGTCCCTTTCCCTTCTTTAAGATCTCTTTGGGATACAAGCCCAGTAGTAACACTGCTGGATCAAAGGATATGCACAGTTTGATAACTTTTTGAGCATAGTTCCAAATTGCTCTCCAGAATGGTTGGATGTATTCACAATTCCACCAACAATGTATTAGTGTCCCGTTTTCCCACATCCCCTGCAACATTCCGCATTTTCTTTCCCTGTCATTCTAGCCAGGCTGACAGATGTGTAGTGGTATCTCAGAGTTGTCTTAATTTGCATTTCTCTGATTAATAATGACTTGGAGCATCTTTTCATATGGCTAGAAATAGTTTCAATTTCTTCGTCTGAGAATTGTCTGTTCATATCCTTTGATCATTTATCAGTTGGAGAATGGCTTGATTTCTTATAAATTAGAGTCAATTCTTTATATATTTACACCACATCTTCTTTAGCCATTCCCCAAGTGATGGCCATCACCCTAATTTCCAATTCTTTTCTATCACAAGAAGAGC
The DNA here is from genome assembly GCF_902635505.1 of Sarcophilus harrisii. Classification (NCBI taxonomy): domain Eukaryota; kingdom Metazoa; phylum Chordata; class Mammalia; order Dasyuromorphia; family Dasyuridae; genus Sarcophilus; species Sarcophilus harrisii. The sequence goes on along the minus strand of NC_045432.1, from coordinate 15,710,226 downwards.
TACCCTAAATACTTTTGTACAAGTAGGTCATTCCCCTTATTTCATCTCTTAAGAGTAGAGACCTAGTAGTGGTATTGCTGAATCAAAATGTGATAACCCTTTAAGCATAGTTCCAAATTTCTCTCTAGAATGGTTGGAACACTTCACAATACTACCAAAAGTTCATTAGTGTCTCAATTTTCCCATATCCCCTCCAACATTATAATTTTCCTTTTTTGTCATATCAGCATGCCATATGCCAATCTCATACTTATTAAAGAGGTACCTCAACATTTTAATTTCCCTTTCTCTAATCAATAGTGATTTAAAACATTTTTTCATTTGACTCTAGATGGCTTTAATTTCTTTGTATAAAAACAGCCCAATCATATCCTTTGACCATTGTGATGACTTAGAAAAGTTTGAGAGACACAACTTCTGGGTAATTACTAATTTCATTAATAATGCTAGCATTTTATTAATGCAAAAGTAAGTAGCATTCTTGAATGCCAAGGACAATCATGGTGGCAGCCTCAGGGTTTATGTGCCTTTGGAAAAGTGGGTGTTCCAGAGGATGGCAAGCAATTCTGATTGGTTAAGAATTAATGAGAGAATGAATAGCACAATGAGAAGTGGAAGCATTCTGATGAAGAGCTGGGAGATGTATTTCAAATACTATGTTCCTTAAGAAAAATAAACTTTAGCTTATCCATTACTACATATATGTAGCATCTTTTAATTAGCTATGAATAATAAAATTTTAGATTAAAAGGTATGCACTGACAAATTGGGTCACAAATGTGAATCATAATGATGAAAAAACTTTAGCATTCAGAGTTTGAAATCATAATTAACAACTGATGATATATATGCAAATTAAACACTGTGTAACCAGGAGCTTTAAAAGTTATTAGTTTGTGGAAGAAAATTGACAGCTAAGGCATTTTAGAAGAGAAAGCTCAAATAACTAGAGTGCTTTTGTGATAAAAAATAATATTTGAGTAAGATAAGCTTTTAATCAGCAAAAAAATTTTAACTTGTCACATTTCAAATAAATTTTATTGCAACTTAAAATAGTTTCTAATATGTATATGTATACACACAGAGACACAGAAACAACTTAAGTTATAGAAAATAAGTTTACTTTTTTGGCAGACATCATTAAACAAAATTCAAGTTGCATACATTAGTAATTTAAACTCAACATCCTTAATTTGGCGTAAATATGACATGCTTCCTTGCTTTTCTCTATTTTGCTAATCAATATACTTAAACTGCCTTATTTATAAAAATAATATCTTTTTATCTAACTTTACTGTTTTCTCTTATGCTCTGATTTTATTTTATTTTTTATTAATATAGCTTTTTATTTACAAGATATATGCATGGGTAATTTTTCAGCATTGACAGTTGCAAAACCTTTTGTTCCACCTTTTCCCCTCCTTCCCCCCAGCTCCTCCCCAAGATGCTAGGTTGACCAATACATGTAAAATATGTTAAAGTATAAATTAAATACAATATATATATACATGTCCAAACAGTTATTTTGCTGTACAAAAAGAATCGGACTTTGAAATAGTGTACAATTAGCTTGCGAAAGAGATCAAAAATGCAGATGGACAAAAATAGAGAGATTGGGAATTCTATGTAGTGGTTCATAGTCATCCCCCAGAGTTCTTTCACTGAGTGTAGCTGGTTCAGTTCATTACTGCTCTATTGAAAATGATTTGGTTCATCTCATTGTTGTAGAGGGCCATGTCCATCAGAATTGATCATCATATTGTATTGTTGTTGAAGTATATAATGATCTCCTGGTCCTGCTCATTTCACTCAGTTATGCTCTGATTTTAAGCAAAATTATTTATAGGCTTCTTCTTCTGGATCCATTTCATCATCAGTATCATCCAAGAATGGATCTCCAGCACCTGATATTTCTCTTTCATTTCCCTCAAAATCTGGGAAGAAATACTCTTTGTCAAGTAACTCCTGATACTTATCTTGATAATCTGGATCAGCTGCAGGAAAAGGAATGCCATCTGATGTATAAAATGTTGGTTCATTCATAAAATAATTAGGTTCATTTTTAGGTGTTGTTTCTTTGTATGCTGAGGTGGCATGAACTCTACCTCACTTACTTGATCAGAGTTCTGCTAGGTGTAAAAGTATCTATTTTGCATCTCTGCTTGAAATTGTATCCAGGACAACATTTTCAGTTCTCAATCTCTTCTTTGTATCTGTCTTTTCTTTTTCCTTCCATGACTCTTCCAATATTGACTGTATTGATTTCAATTGTTCTGCTGCATAGATTAAATTGTTGTTAATGGAATTAGAAAAAAAGGGCATCCAGTAATTCTCAAAGACCAATTTGCTCTTCTAACCTGTCTCTTTGTTCCCTTAATCTCTAGGTTAAGGTAAACTTCACCCAAGAAAAGTACAAAGGAATGAAATCATTTTCTGGTAGCTTCATTTTCTTTTGCACCTAGATCTTTGTCTTCATTCTCAGTTTATCATCTTTTTAGTAGTAATTGTCAGAAATTTTCACTTTGTGTACAAATGGTTTGATGATGAGACAAATAATTACACATCCTTGCTCCCATGTAGAAGAAGTGTGGTTCAGTTGATGGTCTGTTGGTAGATAAGTTCCATGAGGTCTTGTAAAGCATCATTAGTAGTGACCCAGCCTTTAAGAAACTCTGCAGATTGATCAATTTCACTTTCTGGCTGTTCTATAAGGTGATTCTAAAACTTCTGTACCTATTCTGTAAGCGTAGGATAGCCATCCTATCCATCTTCTTGGAAGAATCTGTATAATTAGAAGTGTAACCTGATGGATAAAATTCTGGGGAAGGCATGGCAGAGGAGCTATCAAGTACTCCTCTGTCATGACTTCCCCATTCTTCCCCCAACTTTGGGATATAACACATGGCCACAGAGGCCTTGGAAGAAGTCCTGAGCAACCAAAGTGAGAGGCCAAGCTGCCCCAGTATTTCCACTCTTTCCTAGGAGGCTTTCCCCTACCATTCTATTTTTTTAGCCAGTACTACTTTTAGTTTAGGATTTTGTATAGCTAGGCCACCTTCCTTCACAGTTTAAAATTTATTTCACTTGGGGCAGCTAGGTGGCGCAGTGGATAGAGCACGAGTCCTGAAGTCAGGAGGACCTGATTTCAGATCTGGGTTCAGACACTTAATACTTCCTGGCTATGTGACCCTGGGCAAGTCACTTAACCCCAATTGCCTCAACAAATATATATATATATATATATATATATATATATATATATATATATATATATATATATATATATATATATGAAAAATTGGTCTATATTTTTCTTTCTCTATTTAAGCTCCACCCAGGTTTAGTTATCACCACCATATATGTGTCATAAAAGGAATTTGGCAGAACTTTTCCTTTGCCTATATTCTCAAATAGTTCATATAATATTGGAAGTAACAATTCTGAAAATGTTGGGTAGAATTCACATATGAATCCATCCCACAATGGGCATTTTTCTTTTTTTATTATTATTATAGCTTTTCTTGACAGAACATATGCATGGGTAATTTTCACAACATCGTCCCTTGCAATCACTTCTGTTCCAACGTTTCCCTTCCCTCCCTCCACCCCTTACCCTAGATGGCAGGCAGTCTTTTCCATCTTAAACATGTTAAAGTATATCTTAGATACAATATATGTGTGCGAATCCATACAGTTTTCTTGTTGCACAATAAAAATTGGATTCAGAAGGTAAAAATAACCTCGGAAGAGAAACAAAAATGCAATTAGTCCACATTCATTTCCCAGTGTTTTTTCTCTGGATGTAACTGATTCTGTCCATCATTGATCAATTGGAACTGAATTGGATCTTCCCATTGTCGAAGATATCCACTTCCATCAGAATGCATCCTTATACAGTATTGTTGTTGAAGTATATAATGACCTCCTAGTCCTGCTAATTTCATTCAGCATCAGTTCATTTAAGTCTCTCCAAGCCTCTCTGTATTCATCCTTCTGGTCATTTCTTACAGAACAATAATATTCCATAACATTCATATACCACAATTTACCCAACCATTCTCCAATTGATGGGCAATCCATTCAATTTCCAGTTTCTAGCCCGTACAAACAGGGCTGCCACAAACATTTTGGCACATACAGGTCCCTTTCCCTTCTTTAGTATCTCTTTGGGGTATAAACCCAGTAGTAACACTGCTGGATCAAAGGGTATGTACAGTTTGATGACTTTGAGTATAATTCCAGATTGCTTTCCACAATGGTTGGATGTATTCACAACTCCACCAACAATGCATCACTGTCCCAGTTTTCCCACATCCCCTCCAACATTCGTCACTATTTTTTCCTGTCATCTTAGCCAATCTGATAGGTGTGTAGTGATATCCGAGTTGTCTTAATTTGCATTTCTCTGATCATTAGTGATTTGGAACACCCTTTCATATGAGTAGAAATAGTTTCAGTTTCATCATCTGAAAATTGTCTGTACATATCCTTTGACCCTTTATCAATTGGAGAATGGTTTGATTTCTTACAAAGTAGAGTCAATTCTCTATATATTTTGGAAATGAGGCCTTTATCAGAACCTTTAATTGTGAAAATGTTTTCCCAGTTTGTTGCTTCCCTTCTAATCTTGTTTGCATTAGTTTTGTTTGTATAAAAGCTTTAAATTTGATATAATCAAAATTTTCTATTTTGTGATCAATAATAATCTCTAGTTCTTTTTTGGTCACAAATTACTTCCTCCTCCATAAGTCTGAGAGGTAAACTATCCTATGTTCCTCTGATTTATATATAATATTGTTCTTTATGTCTAAATCATGAAACCATTTTGATCTTATCTTGGTTTTTGGTGTTAAGTGTGGTTCCATGCCTAGTTTCTGCCATAATAATTTCCAGTCTTTCCAACAGTTTTTGTCAAATAATGAATTCTTATCCCAAAAGTTGGGATCTTTGGGTTTGTCAAACACTAGATTGTTATAGCTATTGACTATTTTGTCCTTTGAACCTAACCTATTCTACTGATCAACTAGTCTATTTCTTAGCCAATACCAAATGGTTTTGGTGACTGCTGCTTTATAATATAGTGTTAGATCAGGTACAGCTAGGCTACCTTCATTTGATTTTTTTTTCATTAGTTCCCTTTGAAATTCTTGACCTTTTGTTCTTCCCTATGAATTTTGTTGTTATTTTTTCTAGGGTAGCAAAATAGTTTCTTGGGAGCCTGATTGGTATAGCACTAAATAAACAGATTAGTTTAGGTAGTATTGTCATTTTTATTATATTTGCTTGGCTTATCCAAGAGCACTTAGTATTTTTCCAATTGTTTAAATATGATTTTATTAGATGTGGAAAGTGCTTTGTAGTTTTGCTCATATAATTCCTGACTTTCCTTTGGCAGAGAGATTCCCAAATATATTATGCTATCGACAGTTAGTCTGAATGGAATTTCTCTTTGTATCTCTTGCTATTGGATTTTGTTGGTGATGTATAAAAATGCTGAGGATTTATGTGGATTTATTTTGTATCCTGCAACTTTGCTAAAGTTGTGCATTATTTCTAATAGCTTTTTATTAAAATCTCAGGGGTTCTCTAAGTATATCATCATATCATCTGCAAAGAGAGATAATTTGGTTTCCTCATTACCTACTCTAATTCCCTTAATCCCTTTCTCAACTCTTTTTGCCAAAGCAAGAGTTTCTAATGCAATATTGAATAGTAATGGTGATAGTGGGCAATCTTGTTTCACTTCTGATCTTACTGGAAATGGTTCTAGTTTATCCCTATTACATATGATGCTTACTGATGGTTTTAAATAGATGCTCCTGACTATTTTAAGGAAAAGTCCATTTATTCCTATACTCTCAAGTGTTTTTATTAGGAATGGATGTTGGATTTTATCAAATGCTTTTTCTGCATCTATTGAGATGATCATAGGGTTTTTGTTAATTTGGTTATTGATATAGTCAATTAGGTTAATACTTTTCCTGATATTGAACCAGCTCTGCATTCCTGGTATAAATCATACTTGGTCATGGTATATTATCCTAGGGATGACTTTTTGTAATCTTTTTGCTAATATCTTATTTAAGATTTTAGCATCAATATTCATTAGGGAGATTGGTCTATAATTTTCTTTCTCTCTTTCAACCTATCTGGTTTAGGTATTAGTGCCATGTCTGTGTCATAAAAGGAATCTGATAGCACTCCTTCATTCCCTATTTTTTCAAATAGTTTATATAGCATTGGAGTTAATTGTTATTTAAATGTTTGGTAGAATTCACATGTAAATCCATCTGATCTTGGGGATTTTTTCTTAGGGAGTTGATTAATCGCTTGTTCTATTTCTTTTTCTAACTATTTAACCAATTTACTTCTTCCTCTGTTAATCTGGGCAAGCTGTGTTTTTGAAGGTATTCATCCATTTCATTTATCAAATTTATTGGCATACAATTGGACAAAGTAACTCCTAATTATTGCTCTAATTTCTTCTTCATTAGTGGCAAGTTCTCCCTTTTCATTTTTAAGACTAACAATTTGATTTTCCTCTTTCCTTTTTTTAATCAGATTTACTAAAGGTTTATCTATTTTGTTGGTTTTTTCATAGAACCAACTCTTAGTTTTATTAATTAATTAAATAGTTGTTTTCCTTTCAATTTTATTCATCGCTCCTTTTATTTTTAGAATTTCAAGTTTAGTGTTTGACTGGGAGTTTTTAATTTGTTCCTTTTCTAGCTTTTTTAGTTGCAAGTCCAATTGACTGACCTTCTCTTTCTGTATTTTATGTAAGTAGGACTTCAGAGATATAAAATTTCCCCTTATTACTGCTTTGGCTGCATCCCACACATTTTGGTATGATGTCTCATTATTGTCATTTTCTTGCTATGTCTATGATTTGCTGTTTCACCCAATCATTCTTTAGGATGAGATTAGTTCCCAATTATTTTTTGGTCTGTTTTCCCCTGGCTTTTTATTGAATGTAATTTCCATTGCATCGTGATCTGAAAACGATGCATTTACTATTTCTGCCTTTCTACATTTAATTTTGAGGTTTTTATGTCCTAATATATGGTCAATTTTTGTATAGGTTCCATGAACTGCTGAGAAGAAAGTGTACTTCTTTCTGTCTCAATTTAGTTTTCTCCAAATATCTATCATATCTAACTTTTCTAGTGTTCTATTTACCTCTTTGACTTCTTTCTTATTTATTTTGTGGTTTGTTTATCTAATTTGAAATTTAAAAGGGAATTCATATAATAATTTTGCTTCTTTTATTCTTGCAACTCTTTAATTTTTCTTTTGAATTTAGATGCTACAATTTGGTATATATTTTTAATATTGATATTGTTTCATCAGTCCCTTTAGCAAGATATAGTGCCCTTCCTTATCTATTTTAATTGATCAATTTTTTTTTCTTGATCTGGATCTAGATTGATAACATTAGATGGCAACCCCTGCTTTTTGACTTCACCCAAGGCATACTAGATTCTGATGCCTTTTACCTTTTCTCTGTATCTACATCCTGAAGTGTGTTTCCTTAAACAATATATTAAGAATTCCGGGCTTTTTAATCTAGTCTGGTATCCTTTTTGCTTTTGGAGGTTTACCCCATTCTCATTTATGGTTAAAATTACTCATTCTGTATTTCTTGCCATCTTGTTAACCCCTGTTTATGATCCTTCCTTCCCCCCCCCCTTCCCAATTTTGTTTTCACCCCCCCCCAGGCCCTTCCCCATTTTCCCCTTTTTCTTTTTTCCAATTCCTTCACCAGCCTATTCCTTTCTTTTCCTCTTTTCCCTTTTTTTTTTTTTTTTTTTTATTTTTACCAAACATTTTTTTTTTTTTTTTTAATTTTTAATTTGGACATATCATGGGCAACTTTACAGCATCAAAATTTTAAAACCTCTTGTTCCACCCCACCTCCTACCCCCCACCCCTCCCCCAAATGGCGGATGCCGGGATTCAAATAATCAAAATATAACGATCCCGTATAAAACATTCTTTCTTCAAAAAGAATCCGATCTAATTACCCAAACCACGGAAGGAAATCAAAGATGCGGTTGCAAAATAGGGACTAAACTCAATGTAACGGTTTCTATCATCTCCCAGAGTTCTTCTTCTGGGCATAGCTAGTTCAGTTCTCCTGCTCCATTGAAAGGTTTGGCGATCTCGCCGGAGGATGGCCCCGATCCATCAGGAGGTCATCATCCAGGGTTTGTTGTTAGTATATAAGTCCCCTGGCCTGCTCATTTCCTCACATCAGCGTAAGTCTCCCCAGGCCTTTCTGAAATCATCCGTTGGTCATTTCACAGAACAGCAATATTCCCAAAATTTTCACATACCACAACTCACTCACCATTTTTCCAACTGATGGACATCCTTCAGTTTCAGTTTCTAGCCACTACAAAGGGCTGACAAACATTCGTGCACAAAGGTCCCTTTCCCTTCTTTATAACTTTTGGGATTCCCAGTAAACACTGCTGGATCAAGGGGATGCACGTTTGATAACTTTTTTGACATAGTTCCAAACTACTCTCCAAAATGGTTGGACTCGTTCACAACCCCACCAACAATGCATCAACGTCCCAGCCCCCCCACATCCCCTCCAACAATCATCACCATCCCCTCCTGTCATCCTAGCCAATCCGACAGGCGTGCAGTGGCATCTCAGAGCCGTCCCAATCTGCACCTCTCTGATTAATAATGACGGACTCTTTTCATATGACTGAAATGCAATTTCTTCATCTGGTTGTCTGTTCATTCCTTTGACCATTTTTCAATTGGAGAATCATTTTTATAAATTAGAGTTAATTTCTATATTTTTAAAATACCTTTATCAGAACCTTTGACTTAAAAATATTTTCCCAGTTTATTGCTTCCTTCTAATCTTGTCTGCATTAGTTTTTTTGTACAAAAACTTTTCAGTTTGTATAATCGAAATTTTCTATTTTGTGATCGTAATGATCTCTAGTTCGCTTTGGTTAAAAACCTTTTACAGGTCTGAGGGTAAACTATCTATGTTCCTTTTTTTAATTTTCATTCTTTATGCCTAGGTCATGAACCCATTTTGACCTTATCTTGGTGTTCCGTTAAGTATGGACAATGCCTAGTTTCTGCCATATTAGTTTCCAATTTTCCCAGCAATTTTTTATCAAACAGTAAGTTCTTATCCCAAAAGCTGGGATCTTTGGGTTTTGTCAAAGACTAGGTTGCTATTTTGTTGACTGTTTTATCCCTTGAACTAATCTGTTCCACTGATCAACTAATCTATTCCCCAATACCAAAGTTTTGGAACTGCTGCTCTATAGATAGTTTTAGATCTGGTACAGCTCCACCATCATTTGATTTTTTTTTATTAATTCCCTTAAATTCTTGACCTTTTGTTTTTCCATATGAACTTTGTTGTTATTTTTTCAGGCTTTGTTTTGGGATTGATTGGATGCGCTAAATAAATGATTAGTTTAGGTAATTTTGTATCTTTATTATATTTGTCCCCCATCCAAGGCATTTAATATTTTTCCAATTGGTTAGATCAGACTTAATTTTGTGAAAATGGTCTAATTTTGCTCATAAAGTTTCTGATTTTCCCGCAGATGATTCCAAATATTTTATATTATCAGTAGTTACTTTAAATTTGGAATTTCTCTTTGTAACTCTGACTGTTGGATTTTGTTAGTGATATATAAGAATGCTGATGATTATGTGGGTTTTTTTATAACCACAACTTTGCTAAAGTTTGGATTATTTCTAATAACGTTTAGCAGAATCGGGTTCTCTAAGTATACCATCATGTCATCGGCAAAGGTGAAATTTGGCTTCCTCATTCCTATTCTTATTCCTTTAATCTCTTTCTCAGCTCTTATTGAAGCAGGTTTCTAATACAATATTAAATAGTAACGGTGATGTGGGCAACCTTGTTTCCCCAGATCTTATTGGGAATGGTTGGTTTGTCTCCATTACATATGATGTTACTGATGGTTTTTAAATAGATGCTGGTTATTTTTAAGGAAAAGTCCATTTATTCCTATACTCTCAAGTGTTTTTAATAGGAAATGTTGGTTTTATCAAATGCTTTTCGTTATTGAGATGATCATATGGTTTTTTAATTTGGTTATTGCATCCAATTATATTGATAGTTTTCAATTTGAACCACCCCATTCCTGGTATAAATCCTACTTGATCATAGTGTATTATCTTGGAGATGATTTTCTTTAGTCTTTTTTGTAATATCTTTTTTAAAGATTTTAGCATCAATTCATTGAGTTTTATAATTTTCTTTTCTGTTTCCAGCCCCTGGTTTGGTATCTAATGTCGTTATAAAGGAATTTGTGGACTCCCTTCATTCCCTATTTTATCAAATAATTTATATACAGGGGAATTGTTCTTTAAATGTTTGGTAAAATTCAATTTAAAACCATCTGGTCCGGGTTTTTTTTAGGGGGTTTTTAATTCTTTTTTTCTTTTTTCTAAAGGGACTATTCAAAAATTTACTTCTTCTTTTAGTCTGGGAATCTGTATTTTGGAGGGGTACATTTCATTGGTTATCAAATTTATTGGGCGGTTGAAAAAATAACTCCTTATTTTTCTAATTTCCTCTTCATTGGTGGAAGTTCTCCCTTTTTCATTTTTTAAGACTACTTATTTCATTTTCCTCCCTCCTTTTCTATAGATTTACCAAAGGGGCTTATCTATTTTATTGGCTTTTTCTGAACCCTCTTTAGTTTTATTAATTGTTCAATAGTTTTTTACTTTCCAATATTTTTAATTTCTCCTTTTTTAATTTTAAATTTAATTTTAGTATTTGATTGGGGGTTTTAATTTGGTCTTTTTAGTTTTTTTTTGTTGCAAGCCCACATTAATCTTTCTTTTCTTTTTATTAGGTTTCTAAGGATATAAAATTCCCTTTTACCGCTTTGGTCATCCCAAATTTTGGTTGATGTCCATCATTGTCATTATCTTATAAATTATTAATTGTATCCTTTTTGCTGCTTCAAATTTCTTTAAGTGGTTGTTTAGTTTCCAATTACTTTTGGTCTATTTCCCCTCTTTTTGTTGAATGTAGTTTTTTTGCATCATGATCTGAAAAGAAAGATTTACTATTTCTCTTCTTTAATTTTAGTCTTTATGTCCAAATATATAATTTTTGTGGTTCCTTGGCTAGAAAAAGTAATTCCCTTCTATCTCCATTCAATTTTCCAAATCCCAACCTAATTTTTCTAATATTCTTTTTTCCTTTAATTTCTTTCTTATTTGTTTTTGTGGTTTGATTTTCTAATTCTGAGGATGCAAGGTTGGATCTCCTTCATTTTTTTCATTTTCCTTTCAATCCTCTTCTTCCCTTAAATTTTCCATTGGTCTTTTTTAATATTTTTCTTCGTTTTTATTACCCTTTTAAATTATTCCTTCCATTCCCTTTTATTTCTTTTTCTTTTCTTAACTTTGGGTAAATCTCCCTCCCTTTCCCCCAACAAATAATTTCTCCCCTTTTCTTTTCCTTTCTCCCCGTTTAAATTTTTTTTAAAACAATTGTATTATTTTTCCCTTTAGCCCCTCTTTATGGGGAGTTAATTTCACAAAATTGTTTTCCCCTCCAAACCCCAGATTGTTTTTTCCTCCCCCTCTTTTTTTTAAAATGTTTGGTTTTTTCCTTTTTAAACCTCCTCCCCTTTTCCCCTTCCTTCCTTATTACTTTTTCTTTTTTTTTGTTTTTAATACGGGGAACTTAAAACAAATTAAATTTTTTTCTTTTTGTATAAATTCACACAATTTCTTCTTAAATTTCCCCTTGTGCCTTGCCTCTTTTAGTTTCCCCTTTTATTCCTTAATTTCCAATTTTTTTTTTATTTTTTATGTTTTTTCAGAAACAAAAATGATTCTTTTGTTTCCAAAAGAAATCTTCTCAAGGAAATCTTTACCTTTTTCGCCCTTGGGGTTTATTCTTGGGTCAAATTTTTGGTTCGTTTTTTCGAAAAATGTTATTTTTTCAGGCCCTTTCTTCCTGGAAAAATGTTTTAGGGGAAGGCGGCCCGAAATCTTTGGTTTTTCCTTTTGTGGCACCTCTTGGGTGTTTTTGGGCACCCGGAAAATTTTTTCCAAAATTTTTTTTTTAAGGAAATTTTGCCACTATTCCTTGGGGTTTTATTTTAGGGTTTCTTTGAATGTTCGATGAATTCTTTCTCCTATTTTACCTTCTGATTCATTCTCCAGCCTTTGATGATTTCAAAATAGTATCAGGCTCTTTTTTCATATGTTTTCGGAAATCCAATAATCCTCAGATTATTCTCCTAGATCTATTTTCCAAGTCTGTCGTTTTGCAATAGATAATTCTGGTTTTCCAGTTTGTCTTTTTTTTTTTTTGTTGACTATTCTTGGTCTCAATGAATCATTAGTTTCAATTTGTTCAGTTCTAATTTTTTAAAAATTATTTTCTTCAATAGCTTTTTTACTTTTTCTTATATGTCCAATTGGTTTTTAATGTATTGTTTTGGTCTGTGGAATTTTTTTCCATTTACAATTTTTTTGTGATTTTTTTTTTCAATTCCAAGATCCTACTTTCTTGCGTGTTCTTTGTCTTTCCAATTCACGGATCCTACTTTCTTAGGTTTTTGTCTTTTCCAATTCACAGATCCTACTTTCTAGTGGTTCTTTTTTTTTCCAACACAATTTTACTTTCCTGGATTTTTTTATTTTTTCCAATTCACCAATTTTGTTTCCTGCACTTCCTGGGAATTTTTTAACTTTTCCAATTCGTATTTCAGGAAGTTTTGCTCTCTTTAAGGCTTCTCTTTCCTTTCCCCATTTATCTTCTAACCCTCTTTTTGAGACTTTTTGGTCTCTTCTAGAGAGCATTATGTAAAAGAGGACAGTCTGATGCATTTTTGTGTTTAGGTCTCTTCAGGTTTGCTTTGTCTCTTTTCCAAAGAAGCTTTGTGTTCTTTTATCTTTTTTATTCATGTTTTTAAAGCCTTTGGGGTGGTCTCCTAGGCAAGGGGGTTCCAGCTTCCTCTGGAGCAGGGAAAGATGTAAACCGTTTTGCTCCGATTGGGGTGCCTGGGTGAAGTTTTCCCTTCCCCCCAACGGAAGTGGATTCAGCACTGGCCGAGTAACAAACTGTTAGTAGGGCTGGTGGATTATCGTTGCCCTCGGCCGGGCAATGGTATTCACCGCCCAGGCCGGACCTCTTGTGGGACTGGGTTTGCGGCTGGCGGCCGCTGCAAACAAACTCTGAGCGTCTCTGCCAACAAATCGGCCCTGGAAAGCTCTATGGCCCCGCTGAGTCCCCTGGGGTTGGGAGGCTAACCCCACCGGTCCTCCTGCGGTCGGATCCAACTGCCCAAGGAAAGCCCCTTCTGCGGGTTGGGGATGCGGCTTTGTGAGATCTGTGTTCACCCCGGTTTGAGACTCTCCTCGGAACCTAATTTTCTCCTGTCGCCGATCTCCCCCTGGCCCCGGAACCAACCTTTTTGGGAGACTGCAGATTTTTTTTCGGCTGGTGAGTTGTTCCCTTATCTTTAAATTTAGCAGTCAAGATATTTTGAGGGTGAATAATTTGATAAAGAGGGTAGAGAAGGCAGAAAAGCGTGTCTTCTCCGCCATCTTGGCTCCGCCCCTTTCCCTCCCACTTTTCAATGAGTTGGGAGAAGTTTCTCTGCAAATCAACTATGTTCTGATGAGAGTCACATACAGACTGTGTTCATCCCTCTCCCTTCTTTCCCTCAGATATAATAGGTTTCCTTTGCCCCTTCATGAGATGGTAACCACCCTTTTTCTGGTACAATTTTTTCCACCCTAGTTTTCTTTTATATTATAATTGTAAAACCAGATTATACATTTTCTTTAGTATATTAAAAGAAATGTAGTTCAAGATTTCTTTTTACCTTTTAATGTTTCTTTTTGAGTCCTTTTTGGGTCCTCTTTTTTACTTCTGTTTTTTTCATCAGAAATAGATGAAATTCACCTATTTAATTGAATGTTCATCTTCTTCCCTGGGGAAAAAAATGCTCATTTTGGCTGGGTAAGTTATTATTGGCTGCATATCAAATTCTTTAGCCTTTCAGAATATCAGATTCCAGTCCCTTTGATCCTTTATTGTGGACACTGCTAGATGCTGAGTAATCCTTATTGTGGCTCCTCTATATTTGAATTGATCTAAGCATCCCCGCCCATGAACAAAAACAGACCTTTTCTAGCGAATTTCGAGGATATCTTCTGTTGGTAATGTATTCGTGTAAGCACTAATTCCGAGGTCGTATCATGAAAAAAAGTATTCTGAAGGCAAGAAGGAGCCTAGATAGTTAGTTGTATGTGTCCTCTCTGCCATCTTGGCTGGAAACCTCAATGGGACTTTTTTTTTTTTTTAGGGACTTCACTGATGTCTTATTAAATTTCTTTTTCTAAGACTTGGTAATTTAAGTATTCTATTTCTTCTTGATGTAATATTTCAATTAGATTATCAGATTTATTAGTATACAATTTGGCAAAAATCATTCTGAATCATTGCTTCACCCTTTTCACTTTTGATATTGGTAATTTACTTTGATATTCAGCTAGTTGTTATCATCAATAGAGTGCAAAGTCTGAAATCAAAAAGACTCCTTTTCCTGAGTTCAAATCTAGCTTCAGACATTTTCTACCTGGGTGACCCTGTGCAAGTCACTTAAGTCTTTTTGTCTTAATTCTTCATCTGTAAAATGGGCTGGGGATGGAAATGGTAAATCGCTCTATTGTTTTGGCCAGGAAACCCCCAAATGGCATCACAAATAGTCAGATACTGAAGCAAATGAACAACAATAAAATTTTAATTTTTTCTTACTTTAAAGAAATCAAATTTATAGTTTATTGATTTTACTGATTTTGTTCATAAAACCATCTCTTTTGTTATAGTTAGATTTTTAACTTTCAATTTCTATTTATCTGTCCTTTGATTTTATAAGGACATTTTATTTGGTATTTATCTAGATATTTTTAATTTGTTCTTTTTCTTGATTTTTCAGTTGCATGCCTAATTCATTGATCTGCTCTTTCTCTATTTTATTGATATAGAAAATTTCCTTTTTCTGTTTTGGCTGCTTTGTACTGCTTTGGCTGTATCCTACAAATTTTGGCAATTTGTCTCATTATTTTAATTCTCTTTAATAAAATTTTTATGACTTATTTTTTGACTTATACTTTAGGATTAGATAGTTTCCAGTTTATTTTTAATCTATATTTTCATTCAACATACCTTTTTTGCATTAGTCTAAAAAGTATGCATTTAATATTTCTGGTTTTCTGCATTAGGTTGTAAATTTTTTATGCCCTGATTAAGTGCTAATTTTTGTGACTGTTCTGCTAACTCCTTTCTATTCCCATTCAGTTTTCTCCAGAAGACTATCATATCTAAGTTTTCTAAAATTCTTTTCATCTTAGTATAATCATGTTTTATTTCCCTCCATTTTGTTTTTTCTTTGTTTGTCCCACTCAACTGAGTGTCATTACCTCTGAGTCAATTGTGAGGAGAGGAAGATAACAAAGTTTACCCACTACCCCTCCCCACTACCCTTCCATTCTCAGAGACAAAATTCTTATCTTCTTACTTTCTCAAAATTTACTATTCCACCTGATTGGAAAATTTTACATGCACCTTTGTCTTATTACTTTATCTACTTCCTTTTGGAGGATATCATTCCTATATTATAATTTGACCACAAATATAGACTAAAATTCTTAGGTGTTTTTTCATACTTATATCCCATCCTAGAAATTCAGAGATATTGTAGTATCAATGTATTAATTAATATATTTTTGTATGGTATTTATACAACTTCTACTCATTTGGGTTATAGAAGAAAAAAAAAGAAAAAAGAAAAGAAAGGGCAAAAAACAAAAAGGAGGGATCCAATTATGTCAATGTCATATATAATAGCAGTAGGAAAAATTTTTTTAGCTCTGGATGTGATTTCAGGTGTGAGTCATATCTGACAGGATATTAAAAACAAGGCTCAGGATAAGCAATTCAGAATGCAAAGAGCAGAATGAGGAGTGTGAGTCAAGATGATCTTCCCTCAGACCATGCCTCATTTGTCATGAAAACTTTTCACAGGCACACACATCCATCTTTGGTAGTTCTCAGCAGAACTGCAGCAGAAGTCATTTTCTACATTGGTTTCATGACAATTGAGACAACCCTCCCTGTTGTCAAAACTCAAAACAATAGGAAATTACAATCCCAAATGTTTTTACCTCAAAAAACAAAATTTTACTAACCACAACTTAGGACTTGAATATTATTAATTCCATGTGATTACCTAACAGTTACATTTCATTTTTCCTTTACCTATAAATTAAAAGTAACCACATTCTGGGATTTTAAACAAGTAGTATATGCCTAATAGTTGACTCATATTGATGTATTGAAGTTATATTCTTAAACCACCCTATCCATTTTTATGTGATAGCCCAAAATTTTCAAAATAAAACTCTATTATATTAAACTTATTATTATCATCATCTATTTTAAAATATATTACAATAAATGTTTAACAATGTTTAAATATTTTATCACATTCATTTAAAAGCTTAATTCATGATCTAATAGTATCCACATTAAAAAAAAACCTCACCAAGATATTTGTATAACAGCATTGCTATATACAAAGGAATCAGAAATGTCATCTTATAAGAGAATTTAGAAATATAGTAATAAAAAACGCAATATCCTATACCAAAAACATGAAACAAAATTTATAGCCATTTAGATGATGTCAATTCTGCCAAGTACATTTCCAAATTATTCCATATAAAATCATCAATCTTATTACCTTTGGTATTTTATTCTAATCATTTTGAAAACCAGGTATGCAATTACATCCAATAAAAAAAATAATAATCAACATTCATATAGAGTTTACCAAATTCCCAGTAACTGTGTTAAGTACTTGACAGTCATTACATAACTTGATCCTAACAACCACACCAGGGAGATGGATACAATTATAATTTTTTTCTTTACATATCAGGAAATTGAGGCAAACATAGATAACATGACTTGCTTAAGATCACATAGTTAATAAATTTTCTGAGAACCCAGTGTAACTCAATTTTCCCTGTATTTTCCCATTTCAGTGAAACCCCTTAAAATCTCTGATTTAGACCAATCTCTCCAGCAAGCAATTTGATATTCAGATTAGTGCCCTGACCCTATCAGTCACACATTTTCAAATGCCTTTGGATATTTATAGCTGGATATCCCATACACATCTCAAATTCAACATATCTGGAATAGAACTCATTCCTTTTCCCCAGCCCTGTTGTTCATCTGAACTTCCCTATTTTTGTTGAAAGCTCCCCTTCATCCCCTAAGCTTCCAACTTTACCAATATCCTTATTTCCCCCTCTATCTTACTTTACACATTCAGTTAATTGACAAATCTTATTATTTCTTCCTCCAGTCCATCACCTTCTCTCTACTCCATGGCTACCACCCTGTATCAGGCCTCATTACTTCTTAATTGTTCTCCCTATTCTCCTTAAGTCTCTTTCCACTCTACTTTCTCTTCTGCACAGTTGGTAAAGTGATTTCCTAAAGCACATTTCTAACCATGTCATTCCTAAACAATAAATTCTTAATGGCTCCCTATTGCTTCTAGAATCAAATATAATTAATCTTCTTTTTGGCTATTAAAGATTTCCCCTATCTTTCCAGCCTTCTGTTTCACTACTTTATGATCCAGGTAATCTGTCCTTCTTAGTTTCCTTCACATATGATACTTTTTCCATCTTTGTGCCTTTGCAATATGCCTTTCCTCCATTACTAGAATATACTTCCTCCTCATAATGCTTCTTAAAATTCTTTTTTTCCCTGTTAAAATTCTGCTTAAGTACCATTTTCTACATGATACTTTTCCTGATCCACATGGGCCCCTAGAAGCTAACACTCTCCCATACAAAATTATCTTCTGTATTTTGTGTGTGTGACATTTTGTGTACTGTATGTATATACTGATTACTCCTTTAAAATATGGGTGGGGACAGAAATTTAACATTTGTGTTTTTGTATCTCCAGAATATAATATAGTACCCAGTCCTTGGTGGGCACTTAATAAATTGTTGTTGATTGATTGTAGATATAGTAACAATGTGTGCAGAGTAACCCATCATCCAAAAAAGCGTAATGCTCTCCATTAGGTAACAAAGCATTGTATTCTTACAATGACATTTTCTTGGTCTTTTCACTGATCTCTTGACAATAAAATAGAATAGTGCCTGATTTGGACACAGATTAAGAGAACCATACTCTGCCCTCAAACTGAAATACTACATGGCCAAAAAGCAATTAATTGTCTGAATTTGGTTAGCAATTTTATTCATGGTACTATTGAGTCATTATAACCAAATTGTATTGCTAGAGGACTATAATGAATTAAAAACTATGTTCTACAAAATTATACTATACTTTTTTTCATCACCTTTATTTGGGAAGGTGACCTGAAATGAGAGAAGGGGAAAATTCTCTGAATTGGGGAGTGACAGGGGTTCTCTAAAATATAGTGAAAGGTTAATTAGGTCCTTGTTTTAAGATGCAGGTCAGTTGAGCTGGGATGGGGGGTGAGATTATGAGGTCCTTGATCTAAACCATCCTTTCTCTTTTCATGAAAACAATGGTTAAAAAGTAGCAGATATAAAGTAAAATCAGAATGCATATGTGTGTATGTGTGTATATGTGTGTGTGTGTGTGTATGTATTTCCTTCATTCATGGATTACTTTCAAACTAGCTGTCTAGTTTATACTAAATACTTCATTACACTAAAACAATAGGTGTATTAAGTTTCAGAAAAATAAATTATTTTATTCCTTTTTACTCCAAAACTTTTATAAAATTTAATTCTTATTTTTCCTTAAAATACAGTCTAAAGATTGGTACCCTAAAAGTCTCTAAAATGTTTTAGTTAAGTTTCTGCTGTGTGAAAATGATTACTTTGTAACTTAATGATTAATCTCTTTAATCTCCAAACTTCCAAAATCTCCTTTGATGAAAGGCCAAAGTAGGAATTAGTTTCACTTACTGGAACAACTGCTATGGTTATGACATTTCATTAATCTTTCCAGAATTATAAACTCTTTGACTGAAACTTTTAAACAAGTTTTCTGGCTGGCTAAATTTTCTAAAGATAGATACACTGATCCATAGATAGATTTACATGGATAGATTTAATATTTTCTTCTTTCCCAGTGTTATGTAAGACTAATTTTAAGATTCATTTTTCAAAATCCTGAGTTCCAAGTTCTTTCCTTCCTTCCTTTCTTCTCTCCCTGAGAAGGCAAATAATTTGATAAAAGTTATACATAGACAAAACATATTTCCATATTAGTCATGGTGTTTAAAAATAAACCAAAACAAAAAACCAAAAAAAAAGCTAAAAAGTTGAAAGGAGGGTGCTTCAATATGCATTTGGACTCCATCAATTCATTGTCTGGAGATGGATAGGATTTTTCATCTTAAGTCCTTTTCAAAATTTATTTGGATCTTTGTATTGGTGAGAATAGTTAAGTCATTTAAAGGTGATCATCATGCATTATTTTTGTTGTTGTGTACAATGTTCTCCTGATTCTGCTTACTTTAATTTGCCTCAGTTCATATAATGTTTTTCTGACAGTATCCTACTTGCCATTTCTTAGAGAACAATGGTATTCCATCTCCACTGCATAATACAACTTATGCAGCCATTTCCCAATTAAGGGACTATACCTAAATATACAGTTCTTTGTCATCACAAAAGAGCTGCTATAAATATCTTATTGCATAAGTATAATATATATGCATATATATATATATATATATATATATATATATATATATATATATATGACTCACTTTGATTTTTGCTTTGTAGCTCTTTTGGGATACAGACCTAGTAGTACTGTTTCTGTGTTAAAGGGTGTATACACTTTATAGTCCTTTGAGCACTGTTCTAATTTGCTCTCCAGAATTTTTGAATCACTTCACTATTCTGCCAATGGTGCTATTGCATTGTATCTTAATTTTCCCACAATCCACTTCAAAATTTGCCTTTTTCATTTTCAATCATATTTCATATCCATCATATTTGATAGATATTGGATGTTACCTTAGAATTGTTTTAATTATCATTTGTCTAATTGACAATGATTTAGAACATTTTTTTCATGAGTATAGATAACTTTGATTACACTTCATTTAAAAGCCAACTGTTTATATCCTTTGATAATTTATCAACTGAGAATGGCTCTTATTTTTATATATTTGACTCAGTGTTTTTGGTATTTGAGAAATGACCTCTTTATCAAAGAAACTTTTTTATAGTTCTCTTGAATTGTATATTTGAAAGTCCAATTTTCTATTTTTTATTAAAACTTTTTATTTTCTTTTTTTAATAACTTTTTAGTGACAGAACCCATGCCAGGGTAATTTTTTACAACATTATCCCTTGCACTCACTTCTGTTCCGATTTTTACCCTCCCTCCCTCCACCCCCTCTCCCAGATGGCAAGCAGTCCTATACATGTTAAATAGATTACAGTAGATCTTAGATACAATATATGTGTGCAGAACCGAACAGTTCTCTTGTTGCTCAGGGAGAATTGGATTTAGAAGGTATAAATAACCCGGGAAGAACAAAAATGCAAACAGATTACATTCATTTCCTAGTGTTATTTCTTTGGGTGTAGCTGCTTCTGTCCATCATTGATCAATTGAATCTGAATTAGGTCTCTTTGTCAAAGAAATCCACTTCCATCAGATTACATCTTCATACAGTATCATTGTTGACGTATATAATGATCTCTTGGTTCTGCTCATTTCACTCAGCATCAGTTCATGTAAATCTTGCCAATCCTCTCTGTATTCATCCTGCTGGTCATTTCTTACAGAACAATAATATTCCATAACATTCATATACCACAATTTACTCAACCATTCTCCAATTGATGGACATCCATTCATTTTCCAGCTTCTAGCCACTACAAACAGGGCTGCCACAAACATTTTGGCACATACAGGTCCCTTTCCCTTCTTTAGTATCTCTTTGGGGTATAAGCCCAGTAGAAACACTGCTGGATCAAAGGGTATGCACAGTTTGATAACTTTTTGAGCATAGTTCCAAATTGCTCTCCAGAATGGCTGGATGTGTTCACAATTCCATCAACAATGTATCAGTGTCAGTTTTCCCACATCCCCTCCAACATTCCACATTATCTTTCCCTGTCATTCTAGCCAATCTGACAGGTGTGTAGTGGTATCTCAGAGTTGTCTTAATTTGCATTTCTCTGATCAATAGTGATTTGGAACACTCTTTCATATGAGTGGTAATAGTTTCAATTTCATCATCTGAAAATTGTCTGTGCATATCCTTTGACCATTTCTCAATTGGAGAATGGCTTGATTTCTTATAAATTAGAGTCAATTCTCTATATATTTTGGACATGAGTCCTTTATCAGAACCTTTGACTGTAAAAATGTTTTCCCAGTTTATTGTTTCCCTTCTAATCTTGCCTGCATTAGTTTTGTTTGTACAAAAACTTTTCAATTTGATATAATCAAAATTTTCTATTTTGTAGTCAATAGTGATCTCTAGTTCTTCTTTGGTCATAAATTCCTTCCTCTTCCACAGGTCTGAGAGGTAAACTATCCTATGCTCTTCCAATTTATTTATAATCTCATTCTTTATGCCTAGATCATGAACCCATTTTGACTTTATCTTGGTGTACCGTGTTAAGTGTGGGTCAATGCCTAGTTTCTGCCATACTAATTTCCAATTTTCCCAGCAATTTTTGTCAAATAATGCATTCTTCTCCCAAAAACTGGGGTCTTTGGGTTTGTCAAACACTAGATAATTAAAAATATTGTCTGTTTTGTCCTTTGAACCTAACCTATTCCATTAATCAACTAGTCTATTTCTTAGCCAATACCAGATGGTTTTAGTAATTTCTGTAAAGCTTTTTATTTTCAAAACATATGCATGGACAATTTTTAACATTGACCCTTGCAAAACTTTGGGTTCCAATTTTTCCCCTCCTTCTCCCCACCCACTCCCCCAGAAGTCAAGTAATCCAATATATGTTAAACATGGTAAAAATATGTTAATGCATACATCTTTATACAATTATCTTGCTGCACAAGAAAAATCAGATAAAAAAATCATGATAAAGAAAATAGAATGCAAGCAAACAAGAACAAAAAGAATGAAAATGCTATGTTGTTATCCACACTCAGGTCCCACGGTCCTCTCTCTGGGTGTAGTTGGCTCTCTTCATCACAAGATCGTTAGAACTGGCCTGAATCATCTCATTGTTGAAAAGAGCCATGTCAGAATTGATCATTGTATAAACTTATGGTTGCCGTACACAGTGTTTTTTTTGGTTCTGCTCATTTCATTTAGCATTAGTTCTTGTAAGTCCCTCCAGGCCTCTCTGAAATCCTTCTGCTGATTGTTTCTTATAAAACAATAATATTCCATAACATTCATATACCATAACTTATTTAGCCATTCTTGCCTTTTTGTAAAGGCAAGAAACTGGAAACTGAGTGGATCAGTTTCTTGCCTTAACAAAAAGGGCTACCACAAGTATTTTTGCACATGTCGGTCCCTTTCCCTCCTTTAAGAAATACTGCTGAAGCAAACGGTATGCACATTTTGATAGCCCTTGGGCCACAGTTCCAAACTGCTGCCCAGAATGATTGGATCCATTCACAATTCCACCAACAATCTATTAGTGTCCCAGTTTTCCCACATTCCCCTCCAACATTCATCATTAACTTTTCCTGTCATCTTAGCCAAATTGACAGGTGTGTAGTGGTATCTCAGAGCTGTCTTAATTTGCATTTCTCTGATCAGTAGTGATTTAGAGCACCTTTTCATATGACTAGAAATAATTTCAATTTCTTCATCTGAAAATTGTTCATATCCTTTGACCATTTATCAATTGGAGAATAGCTTGAATTCTTATAAATTTGAGTCAATTCTTGATATATTTTAGAAATGAGACCTTATCAGATCCTTTGGATTTAAAAATGTTTTCCCTTCTAATTTATTGCTTCCCTTCTAATCTTGTCTGCATTAGTTTTGTTTGTACAAAAATGTTTAGCTTAATATAATCAAAATTATGTATTTTGTGTTCAATAATGAACTACAATTCTTTTCTGGCCACAAATTCCTTCCTTCTTCACAGATCTGAGAGGTAAACTATCCTTTGTTTTTCTAATTTGCTTATAATATCAGTCTTTATGTGTAAATCATGAACCCATTTCGACCTTACCTGGTATATGGTGTTAGGTTTGGGTCAATGCCTAGTTTCTGCCATATGAGCTTCCAATTTTCCTAGCACTTTTTGTCAAATAGTGAGTTCTTATCCCAAAAGTTGGGGTCTTTGGGTTTGTCAAATACTAGATCACTATAGTTATTTACTATTTTGTCCTGTGGACCTGACCTATCACACTGATTGACTACTCTACGACCACTGCTTTATAATATAGTTTTAGATCTGGCACAGCTAGGTCCCTTCATTTGCATTTTTAAATTTTTGACCTTTTGTTCTTCCAGATGAACTTTATTATCATATTGTCTAGATCTGTAAAATAATTTCTTGGGAGTTTGATTAGCATGGCACTGAATAAGTAGATTAATTTAGGTAGTATAGTCATTTTTATTATATTTGTTTGGCCTACCCATGAGCACTTAATATTTTTCCAATTGATTAGCTCTGATTTTATTTGTGTAGAAAGTGTTTTGTAGTTGTGTTCATATAATTCCTGATTTGCCTTGAAAGATACATTCCCAAATATTTTATATTACCAATAGTTACTTTAAATGGAATTTCTCTTTATATCTCTTGCTGTTGGCCTTTGTTGGTAATATATAAAATGCTGATAATTTATGTGGATTTATTTTGTATCCTGCAACTTTACTAAAGTTGTGAATCGTTTCTAATAGTTTCTTTAGTCGATTTTCTATGGTTCTCTAAGTATATCATCATTATCATCTGCAAAGAGTGATAATTTGGTTTCCTCATTACCTACTCTAATTCCTTTAATCTTTTTTTCTTCTCTTATTGCCAAAGCAAGCATTTCTAAGACAATATTGAATAGTAATGGTGATAGTAGGCAACCTTGTTGTATCCCTGATCTTGCTGGGAATGGTTCTAGTTTATCCCCATTACATATGATGCTTGTTGATGGTTTTAAATAGATTCTACTGACTGTTTTAAGGAAAAGTTCATTTATTAAAGTGTTTTTAATAATAATGGGTGTTGGATTTTATCAAATGCTTTTTCTGTATCTATTGACATAATCATATGTTTTTTGTTAATTTGATTCTTGATATAGTCAATTATGTTTAATAGTTTTCCTAATATTGAACCAGCCCTGCATTCCTGGCATAAATCCTACTTGTTCATGGTGTATTATCTTTGGGATGACTTTCTGTAATCTCTTTGCTAATATTTTGTTTAAGATATTCATTAGAGAAATTGGTCTATAATTTTCTTTCTCTGTTTTCATCCTAATTTCTTTATGTTTCAGTACCATGTCTGTGTCATAAAAGGAATTTGGTAGGAGTCCTTCTTTCCATATTTTTTCAAATAGTTTATATAGTATTGGAGATAATTGTTCTTTAAATTTTTGGTAGAATTTGCATGTAAATCCATCTGGTCCTGGAGATTTTTTCTTAGGGAGTTGATTAATAGCTTGTTCTATTTCTTTTTCTAAAATGGGACTATTTAAGTAAATTATTTCCTCTTCTGTTAATCTGGACCATTTCACTTAGGTTATCAAATTTATTGGCATAAAGTTGGGCAAAATCTCAACTTTGCACTCTCAGAATGAGATAAATCAAAACCACAAAATAAATAAGAAAGAAATCAAAGAGGTAAACAGAATACTAGAAAAGTTAGATATGATAGATCTCTGGAGAAAACGAAATGGAGACAGAAAGGAGTACACTTCTTTTCAGCAGTTCATGGAACCTATACAAAAATTGACCATATATTAGGACATAAAAACCTCACACTCAAATGCAGTAAGGCAGAAATAGTAAATGCATCCTTTTCAGACCACAATGTGATGAAAATTACATTCAACAAAAAGCCAGGAGAAAATAGACCAAAAAATAATTGGAAAGTAAATAATCTCATACTAAAGAATGATTGGGTGAAACAGCAAATCATAGACATAATTAATAGCTTCACCCAAGAAAATGACAATAATGAGACATCATACCAAAATGTGTGGGATGCAGCCAAAGCAGTAATAAGGGGAAATTTCATATCTCTAGAGGCCTACTTGCATAAAATATAGAAAGAGAAGGTCAATGAATTGGGCTTGCAACTAAAAATGCTAGAAAAGGAACAAATTAAAAACCCCTGTCAAACACTGAACTTGAAATTCTAAAAATAAAAGGAGAGATCAATAAAATTGAAAGTAAAAAACTATTGAATTAATTAATAAAACTAAGAGTTGGTTCTATGAAAAAACCAACAAAATAGACAAACCCTTATTAAATCTGATTTAAAAAAGGAAAAAGAACAATCGAATTGTAAGTCTTAAAAATGAAAAGGGAGAACTCGCCACTAACAAAGAGGAAAGTAGACCAGTAATTAGGAGTTACTTTGCCCAACTTTATGCCAATAAATTTGACAACTTAAATGAAATGGCAGAATACCTTCAAAAATATAGCTTGCCCAGATTAACAGAGGAAGAAGTAAATATCCTAAACAGTCCCATCTTAGAAAAAGAAATAGAACAAGCTATTAACCAACTCCCTAAGAAAAAATCCCCAGGACCAGATGGATTTACATGTGAATTTTACCAAACATTTAAAGAACAATTGGCCCCAATGCTATATAAACTATTTTGAAAAAATAGAGATTGAAGGAGTCCTAAAAATTCCTTTTATGACACAGACATGGTACTGATACCTAAACCAGGTAGGCTGAAAACAGAGAAAGAAAATTATAGATCAATCTCCCTAATTAATATTGATGCTAAAATGTTAAATAAAATATTAGCAAAAAGATTACAGAAAATCATCCCCAGGATAATACACTATGACCAAGTAGGATTTATACCAGGAATGCAGGGCTGGTTCAATATTAGGAAAACTATTAGCATAATTGACTATATCAATAACTAAACTAACAAAAACCATATGATCATCTCAATAGATGCAGAAAAAGCATTTGATAAAATCCAACACCCATTCCTAATAAAAACACTTGAGAGTATAGGAATAAATGGACTTTTCCTTAAAATAGTCAGGAGCATATATTTAAAACCATCAGTAAGCATCATATGCAATGGGGAAAAACTGGAACCTTTCCCAGTAAGGTCTGAAATGAAGAAAGGTTGGCCACTATCACCATTATTATTCAATATTGTATTAGAAACACTAGCCTCAGCAATAAGAGTTGAGAAAGAGATTAAAGGAATTAGAGTAGGCAATGAGGAAACCAAACTATCACTCTTTGCAAATGATATGATGGTATACCTAGAGAACCGCAGAGAGTCTACTAAAAAGCTATTAGAAATAATTCATAACTTTAGCAAAGTTGCAGGATACAAAATAAATCCCCATAAATCCTCAGCATTTTTATACATCACCAACAAAATCCAACAGCAAGAGATATAAAGAGAAATTCCATTCAAAATAACTGTCAACAGCATAAAATATTTGGGAATCTCTCTACCAAAGGAAAGTCAGGAATTATATGAGCAAAATTACAAAAAACTTTCCACACAAATAAAGTCAGACTTAAATAATTGGCAAAATATTAAGTGCTCTTGGATAGGCCGAGTGAATATAATAAAGATGACGATACTCCATAAACTCATCTCTTTATTTAGTGCTAAACCAATCAGACTTCCAAGAAAATATTTTAATGATCTAGGAAAAATAACAACAAAATGCATATGGGACAATAAAAGGTCGAGAAACTCAAGGGAATTAATGAAAAAAAATCAAATGAAGGTGGCCTAGCTGTACCTGATCTAAAACTATACTATAAAGCAGCAGTCACCAAAACCATTTGGTATTGGCTAAGAAATAGATTAGTTGGTCAGGAATAGGTTAGGTTCACAAGACAGAATAGTCAACTATAACAATCTACTGTTTGACAAACCCAAAGATCTTAACTTTTGGTATAAGAATTCATTATTTGACAAAAAACTACTGGGATAACTGGAAATTAGTATGGCAGAAATTAGGCATGACCCACACTTAACACCGTATGCCAAGATAAGATCAAAATGGGTCCATGATTTAGGCCTAAAGAATGATATTATACAAAAATTAGAGAAACATAGGATAGTTTATCTCTCAGACTTGTGGAGGAGGAAGAAATTTGTGACCAAAGATGAAGTAGAGACCATTACTGATCACAAAATAGAAAATTTTGATTACATCAAATTAAAAAGCCTTTGTACAAACAAAGCTAACGCAAACAAGGTTAGAAGGGAAGCAACAAACTGGGAAAACATCATCACATCATGATAAAGGCCTCATTTCCAAAATATATAGAGAATTGACTCTAATTTATAAGAAATCAAGCTGTTCTCCAATTGATAAATGGTCAAAGGATATGAACAGACAATTTTCAGATGATGAAATTGAAACTATTACCACTCATATGAAAGAGTGTTCCAAATCACTATTGATCAGAGAAATGCAAATTAAGACAACTCTGAGATACCACTACACACCTGTCAGATTGGCTAAGATGACAGAAAAAAATAATGATGAATGTTGGAGGGGATGTGGGAAAACTGGGACACTGATGCATTGTTGGTGGAGTTGTGAACGAATCCAACCATTTTGGAGAGTAGTTTGGAATTATGCCCAAAAAGTTATCAAACTGCATACACTTTGACCCAGCAGTGCTACTACTAGGCTTATACCCCAAAGAGATACTAAAGAAGGAAAGGGACTTGTATGTGCCAAAATGTTTGTGGCAGTCCTGTTTGTGGTGGCTAGAAACTGGAAAATGAATGGATGCCCATCCACTGGAGAATGGTTGAGTAAATTGTGGTATATGAATGTTATGTAATATTATTGTTCTGTAAGAAATGACCAGCAGGAAGAATACAGAGAGGATTGGCGAGACTTACATGAACTGATGCTGAGTGAAATGAGAAGAACCAGGAGATCATTATATACCTCAACAACAATACCGTATGAGGATGTATTCTGATGGAAGTGAATTTCTTTGACAAAGAGAAGATGTAACTCAGTTTCAATTGATCAATAATGGACAGAAGCAGCTATACCCAAAGAAAGAACACTGGGAAATGAATGTAAACTGCATTTTTGTTCTTCTTCCTGGGTTATTTCTACCTTCTGAATCCAATTCTCCCTGTGCAATAAGAAAACTGTTCGCTTCTGCACACATATATTGTATCTAAGATATACTGCGACATATTTAACATATATAGGACTGCTTGCCATCTAGGGGAGGGGGTGGAAGGAGAGAGGGGAAAAATCAGAACAGAAGTGAGTGCAAAGGATAATGTTGTAAAAAACTACCCTGGCATGGGTTCTGTCAATAAAACATTATTATAATAAGAGACTGAGTTTCCTTCTTCAGTAGTTTTTGCCTTAAATATTTAATTTGGTCTTCTCAAAGCTCTCCAACAGGACCAACAATATTTGAAGTTATCATTACTCAAATCCACCCAATCATGACAATATGAGAGACAGTTAGGGCCACATTTCTTATATATTTGAAAGGCAGGTGTTTGTTCTGGGAATGAGCTAATGAGAATTGCTGTGATGTTCTAGTTGCCCTTACATTATGTCTGTCCCATTTTAAAGGGTAACATTCAAAGATAATGACCACTTAAGTAACAAATACAAACGGTACACAAATATAAGTAGTCCACACAATGCTAGCAACACACAAAAGCAAACATTCCACGATATAACAAGGTGATAATATATAGGTTATACTCCTTTTCCAAACTTAAACCAATCATTTGTTCGATGTTAGGTTTTAACAGTTGTTTCTTGGTCTGTATAAAGTTTTCTCAAGAGACAAGATGATCTAATACTCCTGTATCTTTGAGGAGTTGCCACATACTGTTGTTATCCACACAGTTAAAGGCTTTAGTGTAGTCAAAAAGTAGATTTTTTTATGGAATTCCCTTGCTTTCTTCATAATCTTGGGTTTCTCCATAATGTTGCCATTTTGATCTTTAGTTTCTCTGACTTCAACAACCATTCTACTCTTCTGGTAATTATTGGTTCACAAATTTCTGAAGCCAGGCTTGCAGAATCTTAAGAATAACTTTGCTACTGAACATTCCTTGGAGTTACCCACCTTTAGGTTTGTGATGAAAACTCATTTTTTCCAATCTATCGACCACTATCAAGTTATCCAAATTTTCTGGCATATTGAGTGCAGCCCTTTAACATCACCTTTTAGGATTTTAAATAGCTCACCTGGAATTCCATCATCTCCACTAGTTTTATTGTTTTCAATTGTTTTATCTTCAAAGGCCCATTTGTCTTCATTCTCTAGGATTTCTGGCTCTAGATCTGTAACCACACCATAGTGTAATGACCGCACTAGCACACAGGACACCCCAGAATCAGCTGGAGTCAGGATAAGCAAAAGTCCTTAGTCTTTATTCTTGGTCTTTAGATGCAGGATTGAACAGGATGGAAGCAGAATCTCCACGTCCGCCTTCTTCCTCATCTACCCCAAAAAATGACTCTGGCTCTTCTTACTCCACCTCCTAGTCCCTCCTACAATCCTTTGTCTACACCAATCATTGAGCCAGCACAGGATAGTGGGAAGGACCATTTTCCAAGCATATGCCCATAGAGTATTGTCCAATCAGTAATTAGCCATAAGTGCTTGAACTGACTTCAGTGCACGACTCAAGAATTTCAGCCCTCTACACCATAGTGGTCATCAGTAATGTTAAGATATTTCTTGTATAGTTTGTTTATCCTTAATCTGTTCTGAATTGTTATATACCTGCTATTTTTATCTTTTATCATGCCCATTTTTATATGCAACGTTCCCTTGATATCTCTAATTTTCTTGAAGTTATCTCTTATAGTTCCCTTCTATTGTTTTATTTATTTGCACTGATCATTGAAGAAAACCTTTTTGTCTCTCTTTGGTATTCTCTAGAATGGTGCATGCAGTTGGGTATATATTTTTTCATTTTTCCTTTTCCTTATCTTCTTTCCTTAGTAGTCTCATGAGAAATACATTTTGTTTCATTGTTCTTTTCCTTTGGAATGTTTTCTCTTACTTCCTCCTTTGAAATATTGTGAAACTCTGTCTATTGTACATCAGGCAACGTATCTACCAGCTGTAAGTCTGACATCTGTTTTTAAATGTTTAATGTTTTTAGTAAATATTTTTTCTTTCAATTAGTAAGTACATATGTTCTCTCCTTCTTACTTTGCATATCACCTTAATAGAACTTACTGGTCATCAAGTAAAACAAATTACCTCATTAATCATGCCTAGAGTCATGTACTTCTTTTGGAATATTTGGTCCATTCTCTCTTTCAAGGGGAAGGTAATATTCTTCATCATAATTTCCCTGAAATCATGTTTGGTTGTTATGTTAATCAGAAATCTTTGAAAGAAAAGTGATAGAGGTTCATTAGAACATTCATGCTACATGGCTCAAAATTTGCAAACAAATTATTGCCTCCTTTGATCTTCCTTGTATTATGGCTGAGCTTTGCTCGAATTGGCTCAAGTTCCCTGCCTGAGCTATTTTTAAAAAATACAGTATGAGAAAGGTTTAATAATCCCCTTACCACAAAAGCCTGTTTGAAAGCGTTTGAGAGAGAAATTACAGAAGCAAGTGTCTTGTGGTAGAAAAAGGACCTGATCTGGATACAAATGTCATCACTGTTCTTTGCAACCTGTGTCATTTGGAGCAAGTCTTTTGACCTCCATGGGACTTTTCCCTCCTGTAAAAACGATCAGGGAAAAACTAAATCATTTCTCATAGGCCTTTGCACACTTAATCTCTGATTCCTTGGATCAAGAACTTGTAGACTACTGCAGGTGGAGCCAAAGGACTTGAATTCAAATCTCTACCATTTTTCTTCCTGGCTGTGTGACATTAGGCAAGTCCCAATTAATTTCTTGGCCTCAATTTCACCCTTTGTAAGAGGAGAATATTATTGTGTCAGGTTGTATCTAAGATACCTTTTAGCCCCCACATTCTCTATTCCTGAGGCTCTCTTAACTTTGACAGGTGGTTCTGAGACCTTGCATTTCTTTTTTTTTTTTTTTTTTTTTTTTAAGCATTCAATAAATGTTTATTAATTTATGAATGAATAAAAGCATCCTTGCCTATTGTTACATACTGAGTGCTAAACATCATGATATAATAGGAAAAAAAATGGATTTAATTCAGAGAACCTGTGTTCAAATCCCAGATCTGACCCCTTAACCACCCATCATGATCTTGGGTGGGCCTATAAATCCCTGGGCCTCAAAACAAAGCAGATTAATTTACACCCAATGTTTACATAAATCCTGATGTTACCACTTCTTTATAGTGACTAATATAACAATTTAGAAAACGAAGCCAAATAATTTCATAGGTTTTTATAGCTGAAAAGAACCTTAGAGACCAATTAGTCCAGGAATTTTTAGCCTTTTGTTAAATAAAAATTGGTCTGGCCAAATTGGCCTTTTCCCCCCTTTTTCCATCTCCCAGACTGTCCCTCGGGTCTGGAAGGCATTCCCTCCCCACTTGTAAAGCTCAAACAGTAAAGCAGTTTCTTCATGAAGCAGTTATATCCTCCTAGCCTTTAGGGTCTACCATCATTTCATGTTATTCTTTTTTTTTTTTTTTTTTTTTTTTTTTAATTTAATAGCCTTTTATTTACAGGATATATACATGGGTAACTTTACAGCATTAACAATTGCCAAACCTCTTGTTCCAATTTTTCACCTCTTACCCCCCCACCCCCTCCCCCAGATGACAGGATGACCAGTAGATGTTAAATATATTAAAATATAACTTAGATACATAATAAGTATATATGACCAAAACATTATTTTGCTGTACAAAAAGAATCAGACTCTGAATTATTGTACAATTAGCTTGTGAAGGAAATAAAAATGCAGGTGTGCATAAATATAGGGATTAGGAATTCAATGTAATGGTTTTAGTCATCCCCAGAGTTCTTTTCTGGGTATAGCTGGTTCAGTTCATTACTGCTCCATTAGAAATGATTTGGTTGATCTTGTTGCTGAGGATGGCCTGATCCATCAGAACTGGTCATCATCTAGTATTTTGTTGAAGTATATAATGATCTCCTGGTCCTGCTCATTTCACTCAGCATCAGTTCGTGTAAGTCTCTCCAGGCCTTTCTGAAATCATCCTGTTGGTCATTTCTTACAGAACAGTAATATTCCATAATTTTCATATACCACAATTTATTCAGCCATTCTCCAACTGATGGACATCCATTCAGTTTCAGTTTCTAGCCACTACAAAAGGGCTGCCACAAACATTCGTGCACATACAGGTCCCTTTCCTTCTTTATAATCTCTTTGGGATATAATCCCAGTAGTAACACTGCTGGATCAAAGGGTATGCACAGTTTGATAACTTTTGAGCATAGTTCCAAACTACTCTCCAAAATGGTTGGATTCGTTCACAACTCCACCAACAATGAATCAATGTCCCAGTTTTCCCACATCCCCTCAACAATCATCATTATTTTTCCTGTCATTTTAGCCAATCTGACAGGTGTGTAGTAGTATCTTAGAGTTGTCTTAATTTGCATTTCTCTGATTAATAATGACTTGGAGCATCTTTTCATATGACTAGAAATAGTTTCAATTTCTTCATCTGAGAATTGTCTGTTCATATCCTTTGACCATTTTTCAATTGGAGAATGGCTTGATTTTTATAAATTAGAGTTAATTCTCTATATATTTTGGAAATGAGGCCTTTATCAGAACCTTTGACTGTAAAATATTTTCCCAGTTTATTGCTTCCTTCTAATCTTGTCTGCATTAGATTTGTTTGTACAAAAACTTTTCAGTTTGGTATAATCAAAATTTTCTATTTTGTGGTCAGTAATGATCTCTAGTTCTGCTTTGGTCATAAAGACCTTCCCTTCCACAGGTCTGAGATGTAAACTATCCTATGTTCCTCTAATTTATTAATGATTTCATTCTTTATGCCTAGGTCATGAACCCATTTTGACCTTATCTTGGTGTACGGCGTTAAGTATGGATCAATGCCTAGTTTCTGCCATATTAGTTTCCAATTTTCCCAGCAATTTTTATCAAACAGTAAGTTCTTATCCCAAAAGCTGGGATCTTTGGGTTTGTCAAAGACTAGGTTGCTATATTTGTTGACTGTTTTATCCCTTGAACCTACTCTATTCCACTGATCAACTAATCTATTCCTTAGCCAATACCAAATAGTTTTGGTAACTGCTGCTCTATAATATAATTTTAGATCTGGTACAGCTAAGCCACCATCATTTGATTTTTTTCATTAATTCCCTTGAAATTCTTGACCTTTGTTTTCCATATGAACTTTGTTGTTATTTTTCTAGGTCATTAAAATAGTTTTTGGGAGTCTGATTGGTATAGCGCTAAATAAATAGATTAGTTTAGGTAATATTGTCATCTTTATTATATTTGCTCGCCCTATCCAAGAGCATTTAATATTTTTCCAATTGGTTAGATCAGACTTAATTTGTGTGAAAAGTGTGAGACCTTGCATTTCTAAACCCCTACAGAAGAAAAAGATCAAATATGATTGGAACCAAAGGACTTGTATTCATGTTGATACTTTGCCATTTTTTATCTGTGTGATTTTAGACAAACTGATGCCTCTTCCCACTCCCCCACCCATAACCTTTCACCTCCTTTTCCTCCTTTGTTAAATAAAGAGTGTACTTCAGATAATTTCCTGGGACTTTTCTAGTTCTGCATGCTATGATAATGCCAGAAAGGAACATACTTTCTATTTGAGGCAAAAGCATGTTTTTGTGATGTATCATAGCAATAACATATGTGGAAGACTTTGACCTCCCATTACATGTGAGGTGATATATTAGAAAAAACAACTAGGAAATCATCAAAATATTTAACATGACCCAAATAAGACTAAGTCTAACATTTGTCATGATGTAATGGAACATGAAAGGTGTCTTACACAATCTAAAAAGAATAAATCCCAATTTAAAGCAACAGTAACAGGTACAGAGTTAATTTTATATGAATTCTAGCTGTATCTCATCACGACAAAGATATGATAGAAAGAACTACTTGAGTGAAAAAACACCCTTGGAATCATTTCTTCCTCAAAGTCTCAGGACGTCATACAGACACCTAAATTCTATTCCAACCCTTCTTGCCTCACTCTCAGAAAAAGCAGAATTGTAAAGGATCTTAGAATACATTTTGTCCAATCGCGGCCATTTTATAGAGTGAAGAAGCCCAATGAAGAGGCCCTTATCACACAAGTAGTAAAAGATAGAGCTGGGCTTCAAATTCAGGTCCACTAATTACAAAATCATTATTATCTCTTCCACTGGGTTGTGATGAGAACATCAACCAGAGAGGTGGAAGACTGGGTCAACCATGGCCCTTGGTCATTCTTTTCAGTCAGGCAGCATTTATGAAATGTCTATGCTATCCCAGACTCTGTGTACATAGTGCAACAAAGGGAAGAGAAGGAAATCATCCTGCCCTTGTCTGGAGTCAAATTTTTAAAAGTACACTAACATACATATTTGGATTTTTAAAATTTTTAATAGCATTTTATTTACAAGTTATATGCACAGGTAATTTTACAGCATTGACAATTGCCAAACCTTTTGTTCTAATTTTTCCCCTCCTTCCCCCCACCCCCTCCCCAGATGGCAGGATGACCAATACATGTTAAATATATTAAAGTACAAATTAAATACAAAATAAGTATACATGTCCAAACTGTTATTTTGCTGTACAAAAAGAATTGGACTCTGAAATATTGTACAATTAGCCTATGAAGGAAATAAAAAATGCAGGTGGGCAAAATTATAGGGATTGGGAATTCAATGTAATAGTTCTTAGTCATCTCCCAGAGTTCTTTCGCTGGGTGTAGCTGGTTCAGTTCATTACTTCTCCATTGGAACTGATTTGGTTCATCTCATTGCTGAGGATGGCCAGATCCATCAGAATTGATCATCATATAGTATTGTTGTTGAAGTATATAACGATCCCCTGGCCCTGCTCATTTCACTCAGCATCAGTTCGTGTAAGTCTCTCCAGGCCTTTCTGAAATCATCCTGTTGGTCATTTCTTACCAAACAATAATATTCTATAATATTCATATACCACAATTTACCCAACCATTCTCCAATTGATGGGCATCCACTCAGTTTCCAGTTTCTGGCCACTACAAAGAGGGCTGCCACAAAATTTTGGCACATACAGGTTCCTTTCCCTTCTTTAGTATCTCTTTGGGGTATAAGCCCAGTAGTAGCACTGCTGGAAGGGTATGCACAGTTTGATAACTTTTGAGCATAGTTCCAAATTGGTCACCAGAATGGTTGGATATATTCACAATTCCACCTACAATGTATTAATGTCCCTGTTTTCCCACATCCCCTCCAACATTTAAGGTACATATTTGGAGCAAAATTGATTAAGAATGATGTACATAACTATCAGCAAATGCAGACTGGGCACCTCAGTAAATTCAATGACCCCAGTGAAAAGGAAGGTGGAAACTTCTTTATTGACACACAAGAAAGAAGCGCTCTTCGTAGTTGTGAAATATTACAGTGGCTATACTAAAGAACATGGGCTGGCATTATATGTTAAGCAAACTCTCCCTAACAATTAAAGAATGTTTCTTGCTTTATGGGCCTTATGTGCAACTGGTAATCAAGGATAGACTATATATCTTCTAATGAAGGTACAAAATTAATTTGTTTGGCCTAAGGATAACAAAGAGATGTCCTGGAGGTATCCCAGGGGCTATCAGTATGAGAGATGACCTTTTCTTTTCTTTTCATTGTACCTTTAAACTAACTCAGGGAAAGCTACATTCCCAAGCTTAACTCAAGGATGTAGCAAAGTGGCTTCAGGAAGAAGCAGATACAATTATACAATTCATATAGCATAAAAATGATTGTATTGTAGAGCTAATACGGCAGAAATCAATGGAAACTTGAGGCAAAAGTAGTTTACATTCCACCAATGTTCATAGCTAAGTCTAAGTCTAGAATTTATGTTCAGTGACTTTGGAGATGAGGGAGAAGACAGCACTGATACCTGGGAACATTAGGAAAGGCTTCTTGAAGAAAATGGCTCTTAAATTGAGTGTTAAAGAGAGCTGTGGGTTCCAAGAGTTGAGGAAAGGGAGCATTCCAGATGTGGGGGATTGCCTGTGCCAAGGCAAAGTGACAGAAAATGTCATGTCCCATACAGGAAGCAGGCCAATCTCACTAAAACATTGAATTGTGAAGGAGACATGTAATATTCTTCTCTAAAATGTAATATTCTCTTGATGGGGTTTTCTTGGGGTCTCTGGAGGCAGCCTTCCTTTCAGTTCAGTAATCACCACAAGTGTAGCCAGGGACTAAGGTCCAAATCCTTTATTGTCTCTTTCCAAGTTTTGCCTCCTTTCCTGTGGCCCGGTTAGCTTTCTTATAGTCCAGATCCTTTATTATCTCCTTCCTGAGGGTGGACAGCTTTCTGGAGAGCCTTTCAGTCTGGCCTTGGTTCTGAGAGTCTGAGCTCCTGCCTGCCTTCTCCGGCTTCTGAATCTCCCCAACTGAATTCTGGTTGAGGCTCCTAGCTTATATGCCCCACACTAAGTATAAACCAATCATTATATCACTAGGAAACCATTATTTGTTGTAGGATTAAATCAATGCTAAACTAGATTTAAACATTGTCTCCTCAATTCCACTCAGTACCTTGTTTCAAGTTCTGGCCCATAACATCTCCTTGTAGGATTAAATCAATCATATTGAACTGTGCTAAATTAGATAACTATTGTTTCTATCAATTCCACTGACTTAGCACCTTGTTTCAAGTTCTGGCCCATAACATCTGCTTTTTTTATTTTAGAACATAGGTGGCATGACCTCCCTGATTTCTCAAGGAGGTGAGAACCCCCAAAAAGGAGAAGATCATGCCTTCCCTGACTGCTCAAAGGGGTGAAAACACCATAAAAGGAGATGATCACGCCCTCCCTGATATCTCAGAAAGGAACATGAAAAGACCAAAGGAAATGGGAAATCAAATCAGATTAGCGGGTTCTGAAGGGGCTCACTCTTAAAATAGATATACATAAATCCATCAATATGGGAGGTATTACACATAATTACATAAATTACATAAGCACATAGTAACACAGGCTAGTAGTGATGTAACAAATAACATGAATCAACATGAGGAATTATACATGTCCATAAGTCCTAGAAATAGTCCAAAACCAATCTATTGTCCATTAGTTCATGTGCCAGGAATCCAATAATTCCTGCAAGTTTTGAAGTCCTGCAATAGTCTTATTATGTGTTAGGGAGTCCAATGATTCCTGATGGTTTTCAAATCCTACAACAACCTTATCAACAATTTTTCATCTCAGGGAATTCAATGATTCCTGCTGATTTTAAAGTTCTTTAACAGTCTCATTATCAGCCATACTCTTTCAGTGTCAAATTTTTTTAGGTCTTCCTTTTTGTTTCGAGGTTTTCCTCTCTGTCTCTCTCCGATGGACAAGGTGAATACAACTCATTGGCACCCATCTGATTCCTTCTCCATCTGTAGAGATACAAGCAAACCCTTTCTCCCAAGCAATTAATCTATCTTGTCCCTTCTATTTACCACATTCTAGATTTCTCCTCATCACCTGGAGATTATATTGAAGCTACTTGCACTGGACACTTCTCTTCTGTTGGGTTAAAAAAATCTGTATTCTCCCCAATTGTAATCCCTTTCTGCTATCTGATTGTTTTTGGGTGATAGACCATGTAATCCCTTTCTGCCATATGATTGCTTTTTGGCTGATTGATCATATCAGAGCCCTGAACTTCTAAAGGTGTAACCTCAACTGCCATCATGCCCCATAAGTCTTTTGCATGATATCTTGGAGCTGGGCTTCACCTCTCATTTTCCTGGGTCAATCTCCATTCTGAAACCCAGTGAAAAGCCTTGTGGCATTTTGGACATAGCGTTTTAGGTCTTCTCTCAGCCTGTCTTCTCATTCTATCTCTATACCTACATTGGACTCTCAGATGTCCTATTTTTCCACATTGTAAACATTGACGAGTCTCTCTAGAAGTCCCTTGCCAAGAGGGACCCTGTTTTCCCATGTTCATCATAGTCTGGGTATAATAAGCATTTGTGCCCACTGTGGCACAGCTTTCTAAAGGAACATCTTTGTGTAGTCCCCATATAATTTTTCTGCAAACCTCATTAGCATTTTCCTTAGCCAATTGTCTTATCATAATTCTTGTAGCTGCATTTTCTCCAGTGGTTCTTGTGACAGCTGTTTGCAAACGTCCCACAAAATCAGCAAAAGGTTCATTGGGACCTTGCTGTATTTTTGTGAAGGCTTCCCCTCGACCTTTCCCTGGGAGACAACCCCAAGCTTTTATTCCAGCAGTAGCAATTTGTTCATAAGCTGCTATGGAGTAATTAGACTGTGCATACTGACCTTCACATGCTAGTTGGTCAAAAGTGATTTGTATGTTAACTCTGGTTTGCTTATTCATTGGGCTTGAATCCTACATAATTCACTATATTCAGAAATCCACAACAAGTTTTGTTGAGGTTCTAAACATGTCCTTGCTATGGATTTCCAATCACTGGGGGTTAAGATTTTATAAGCTAAATTCTCTAGTAACATCTTAACATAAGATGATGTAGCCCCATAATGAGTGCAGCCCTTTTTCAAATCCTCAATTTTTTCCAGATTAAAAGGACTGTATCTTCTCCTTTGTTGACCTGAAGAGTCAAGCTCTTCAATCACAGGGTATGCATTTATTAAATCAGATATATTCTGTCATTCTTTTTTTGCTTTAACTAATGCCTTTTGTAATCTTGTCATAGGCTGCTTCATAGGTGGTGATGATTGTGTTACTGCCTCTCCCCCTCCTCCTTCTCTTTCCACCCATGAAGGGTTAATTGAGGGAAGTAGGTCAAGGTATGGGGAATGCCCTAATGGCTTCTGCTGTGAAGCACTACACTCAGAATTTTACTTATAACTCCATTCTGATCTGATTCTTCATCCTTTTCACCTAGTTTATCTGGATCCTCCCTCTCCTGCTC
Organism: Sarcophilus harrisii; assembly: GCF_902635505.1. NCBI lineage: Eukaryota > Metazoa > Chordata > Mammalia > Dasyuromorphia > Dasyuridae > Sarcophilus > Sarcophilus harrisii. The sequence goes on along the minus strand of NC_045432.1, from coordinate 15,670,953 downwards.
TTTCTTCTTTTTCCTTATTCTATAACTTATATAATTTCCTAAAGTCAGTTGTTTTAAATTATATGTATAAAGTGTTTCTTTGGAAATTGAGTCAGGTCCATAATCATTATAGTATTGACATAGTTGCTCTCCTACTAATTTCCACTCCTCAAGATCCAATTCTTTGTCTTTAGAGAACCAAGGAGATGTGTACTGTACAGTTTCTAAAAGTTCAATGATCTGCTCCCAAATTACAATCAAACCTTGGCTTTTCATAAGTCTGATAATGCTCTCTATACATTTTCCTTGAATTGGAAAAGAAGGCTGTTTTCCAAAAATCTGTCCTATTTTAGCTGAAATACTACCTTAGCCCTTTAACAAAGTTTCCTTATCTATTTTTGTACTCACCTTAATTTCTGGGTCGAGGAGACTTTTCCACTGAAATCAGTATCATGTCTGCCCCACATTGGGCGCCAAAATGTAAAATTCTCTCTAAAATGTAATGTTCTCTTGATGGGTTTTCTTGGGGTCTGTGGAGGCAGCCTTCCTTTCAGTTCAGTAATCACCACAAGTGTAGCCAGGGATTAATGTCCAAATCCTTTATTGTCTCTTTTCAAGTCTTGTCTTCTTTCCTGTGGCCCGGTTAGCTTTCTTATAGTCCAGATCCTTTATTATCTCCTTCCTGGGGCTGTGCAACGTTCTGGAGAGCCTTTCAGTCTGGGCTTGGTCCCAAGAGCTTGAGCTCCCGCCTCCCTTCTCTGGCTTCTGAATCTCCCAGACTGATTCCTGGTTAAGGCTCCTAGCCCCACACTGAGTATACACCAATCATTATATCACCAAGAACCCATTATTTTTTGTAGGATTAAATCAATGCTAAACTACATTTAAATATTGTCTCCTCAATTCCACTTAATACCTTGTTTCAAGTTCTGGCCCATAATGTCTCCTTGTAGGATTAAATCAATCACACTGAACCATGCTAAATTAGAATACTATTGTCTCTATCAATTCCACTGACTTAGCACCTTGTTTCAAGTTCTGGCCCATAATAAAGATGAATATGTGTCCCACTTGACAAGGGAAGCTGAATCAAAACTGTGTAGGCACTAGCTCAATAGAAGTTAAAAGGTCAGCAGGAAAGACCTGTTGTCCCATGATGAGAGTGGAGCTCAGACCAGTGAAGATGCCCAGCAAATCAGCCATAGGTCTTGGGAGTGACTGACTCAGTGGCAGCAGAGCTGTTTTCCATACCTGTCAGCCCACAGATGGTAAAGGGGTGGGTCAGACAATTGGTCAGAAGGAGATTAAAGGGGTCCCTTTACTAATAGCAAGGGCAAGACTTTGTTACACTGACTATATTTTGATCTGTATTGCATTGCTGGATCTCAGTTCCAAGGTAAAAAGCACAACAGAGCTTGTGACTGCAGCAAAACTGGAACTCTGACCACAGTTCTAAGGTGGGAAAGAGTGCTTGTGATTGCTCACAGACTGGAGCATTGAACAGGAATAGAATAAATAAACCTCTCCCTAGATCACACCACCTTGTAAGAAACAAAAACTTACAGGTCCCCCAAATTACCTCTGAAAATAGGTGCACAAAAAACATAAACCTTGAAGTGATACCACCTTCACTTTAGTAATAGAGTCTCACTTTAGCACAGTTAAAAAGTCAAGAAATAGGATGGAAAAATGAGCATACAGCAGAAAAAAGATCCTGCCTATAGAAAGTTACAATAGTAATAGGAAAGATCAAAACACAAACTTAGAAGAAAAAAAAAATCCAGGGAGAGAGAACTAGACTTTTGTCTTCCAAATGATTTCTCTTTGATAGTTGGAAAACCTCCAGGCTAGGTTAGTCTTTGGAGAGTTAGTCTTTGGATCACTGAAAAAAAAAAGAATTGTCTTAAATCTTCATGTGCTTAGTCAATCAAAGAAGCATTTATTAAATGCCTGCTGTGTACCAGGTAATGTGTTTTATCTTTAGTCCTTTGTGCATTCTTCATCTGGCAAAAATAAAGCCTACCTTATATTTGTCCTTTTTTTAGTATTATTATTCAATAATAAATGCTTCCTGTTGTCTGTTGGCCTTTGAAAGGGGGAGTCTTCCTACAATAAGTCCTGCCAGTTGCATTCCAAATCCATACCTTTTCTCCCTTGAATGACTCGTCCTTTGTTTCTCCCTCTCCTGTAACAAGTTTCACTTCTCTGTCCTAAGCTGTTGCATAATGCTGCTGACTTGCTGAAAAGTTAGATTGTTCTAACTTAGAACAATCCATTTTGTTCCTGAGGAAGCCAAACCTGCTAGGACCAACATCACTAATGACAGAATTCCTGAAGTCCTTTACTCTTTCTTTGAGGAGACCTAGAGAGAAACCAAATTCTTACGTTCGCTGAATTCTCTTGATGGGCTCAATAGCCTCCCTAGAAAGCAGAAGTGTAGAGGGGAAAGAACACTGTCCAATCTGGAGGTAGGTTGAAATCCTGGGTCTGATGGTTTGTATTTATATGGCCCTATACTTGCTAGGCCTCAATTGCCTCATCTATACAATGAAGGGTATGGACTAACTTCTGAGGTTTTTTTCTCAGCTACAGATCTAAAGTTTTCTGACCAGCCTGCCTAAGGGTAGTGTGAGAAATAGCTCCACTAGACTTGGGAGGGGTGAAGTTAAAAGTCTTTAATTATACAACTGCAGAGGTGGGTGACTATACTATAGGTACCCTTAAAGAAGTAAGAGTAAGACCTTTTATATCTGTCCCTGCCACCAGGTCCCTTCTCTGTTTCCTCATTGGCACATATAGAGGGCACAAATTCCTGGTCTACCTATTACATATTTGCCCCTTGATATGTCCTTCCCCTCCCACCACATGCATTTTAAAACCATTAAAATGAGCCCTTCCTCCTCCCAGGGTAGAGAAAATAATAAATTCATAAACCCGTTAAGCATGCTCAATTAATACTACTACACATTTCCTAAAATAAGCACACTGACCTAAAGAAGACCTCCACATCCTGTTTTTATTTAAATTTGGTGCTGACTAGTCCCTGTGATTTTCCCTTTTCTGGGGCCTCATTATGGGAAAAAGGTACTTAATTCTTTCTCTCAGTTCCATCCTTTCTGCTCAATATGGATTTTGCTTCCATGATTTTTGAATCCCCTTCTTAGCTCTCCCTTTGAACTTATAGAAGAACTCTATACTTTCCTTTTCATCAATAGATACAACAGGATTCCTGTCATCTCTTGCTAGATACAAGTTATTCTGTTTATATCGTACTGGCATTTGCTTAGTATGCTTAGACTCTGAGTCTCTAAACTAATTCTCGTACACAGGGAATTATACAACACCCTACTGCTGTTAGAACTTCTGCCACATCAGTGAGGTTATTACAGACTACAATTCCCTTCCATTTCCCAAATCATGGTTCTAACAACTCAGTCAACAGATAGTTAACCCCTGAATTCTTCGCTAATTCTTCTGACAGGGCTGTTACACCCTGTAGAGGTTTGGTAATATAACAATCTGAACAAAGCCATTCTATTTTTCCATGCCATTCTGCTAGTGACATGGGAACTGCTCAGCTATTCCCTTTACGGCTGCTCTGGTGTAATTTGTCCAACGCACATTTTTGTTAAAGTTACCTACCAGAATAGAAATTATTCAAATTCAGAGGTGACTTGATTTCTACCCTTGAATTCATCAGGTATTTACTTCAGCTTACTTCTATCTAACTCGATCTTACTTTCTAATTGAATGTGAGGATAAAAGGAAGAGCCCAGTTGACTGCCTAGTTCCAAGGCAAAGTATGTCTCTGAGCGCTGCCTCCACAATACCACCAAAGGATTTCTTGAAGTATACCAATCTCTGATAAATTGCCAGAGCTATGCTCAGTTACCCAGATTCTTTCACCCTGCTTTGAGAGGCAAGCTGAGTGATTTTTAAAGCTGGGACAAGAAGCTACTATAGCCTTAGCGTTCCCCTTCTTCACAGAAGGGAATAGGTAGGATAAAGCATTGCAATACTCCCCAGGGGTATTATTTTGGAACAGAAGGACCATATACTTGAATTGACTCTCATGTTTTTCCATGCCAAAGGGAATGGTACTATCTGGATGACAGGGTAACAAGTGCACGGGCATAACAATTGCTTGTGTTCAGACTCTTTACAGAGTACTTTATCCATTCTATCCAAGTACTGGTGTCTCCATATCCTATTTTAACTCTATTGTTTCCCTTAAGTTCTTGACTTTTACCTGTGGTTTAAGAACGATGATTCCAAACTATATGTTCGACTTTGCATTCTGGATTGTCAGGATTTTAGGGTTGCACTTTAACTCTTGAAATTGGACTTGATCTCTCCTTTAGACATACTCAATTTTGATATTAATTCTGATTTCTAATAATTAAATGCCCACCCTTTAGAAGTTGTAGAAAACTAAACAATATTATGCCTATGGACAGGCAGTTCCACAAAATCCTCTTTGTCCATCAGGGCACAAATACTTAAAACTGTTTAATTTTCTGTGACTAGTCAACTCTATACATTCTATAATTTGACAACTATCAAACTGAGTTTGTTAGGTAGCTTCTTCAGTGATGTTTACCCAAATCTTAGTGAATGTTCCCCATTCTTAGTACCAAATACTATTGTAGCAAAGGAAGAACCCTAATATTATGTAAGTCCTCCCCTCACAGGATCAGTAAACTCCTTACTGGAGACCCATTCAGAAACTAGGCAATCTGGGGTCCATCCATCAATCAGTTCATTTCCCCCAAATAAATGGGGCCCAAAGGCCTTTGGGGCATGGGGTGAAGGTCCATCTGTTTCTTTTAAAGCTACCTCCTGATGGGAATAAGCATAGAGTTGAGTCACCTCTCAACTTTGAGGGATGGTGAGCTCTAAGGGCCAGGAGCTAGTCAAAGCAGCATTCAGTGACTTCTGAGTCAAATCCCTGAATCTATTTGATACATCTAGTGCTGATCCTGTGAAGGTGAATTGACCAAAGTCTCGAAGAAACAAGTCTTAACAAACAGGGTTTAGAGACAACTCTGAGATACCACTACACATCTGTCAGACTGGCTAGAATGACAGGGGAAAATAATACAGAATGTTGGAGGGGATGTGGGAAAACAGGGACACTAATACATTGTTGGTGGAATTGTGAATACATCCAACCATTCTGAAGAGCAATTTGGAACTATGCTCAAAAAGTTATCAAACTGTGCATACCCTTTGATCCAGCAGTGTCTCTACTGGGCTTATATCCCAAAGAGATCATAAAGAAGGGAAAGGGACCTGTATGTGCACGAATGTTCGTGGCAGCCCTGTTTGTAGTGGCCAGAAACTGGAAACTACCCCTCAATTGGAGAATGGCTGAATAAATTGTAGTATATGAATATTATGGAATATTATTGTTCGGTAAGAAATGACCAACAGGAGGATTTCAGAAAGGCCTGGAGAGACTTACACGAACTGATGCTGAGTGAAACGAGCAGGGCCAGGGGATCGTTATATACTTCAACAACAATACTATATGATGATCATTCTGATGGATCTGGCCATCCTCAGCAATGAGATGAACCAAATCAGTTCCAATGGAGAAGTAATGAACTGAACCAGCTACACCCAGCGAAAGAACTCTGGGAGATGACTAAGAACCATTACATTGAATTCCCAATCCCTATAATTTTACCCGTCTGCATTTTTGATTTCCTTCACAGGCTAATTGTACAATATTTCAGAGTCCGATTCTTTTTGTACAGCAAAATAACGGTTTGGTCATGTATACTTACTGTGTATCTAATTTATATTTTAATATATTTAACACCTACTGGTCATCCTGCCATCTGGGGGAGGGGTTGGGGGGAAGGAAGGGGAAAATTGGAACAAGAGCTTTGAATTGTCAATGCTGTAAAGTTACCCATACATATAACCTGTAAATAAAAGGCTATTAAAATTTTTTTTAAAGTTTTAAAAAACAGGGTTTGGGGACAATTTCACTGAAATGTGGAAACATGTTTGTGCCACAGGACATATAATACAAAGAGATTTTATTCCCACATTAGAAATAAACAAATAAGATTAACTTTTCCATTTGATATAACATAAAATAATTTATAAGTTACATCCCTCTGATTGCACTAAAATACTCTTCTACAGACTACACTGAAGATAGATCAGATTTAATTTCAATAATTAATAAAATAACAGCGGAATCCCACAATCAGTTGTGTCACTTCTTACCTCATCTTAACATCTTTAAAAACCTTATTTTTTGCAAGTATATCTTTCTAGTAAGATATATATCTAATAGCAGACTGATGAGTAGGCCAAATATTCATTTACTGAATGAGTCTACATTTTTCATATGAAAAACACCAAAATCTTACTTGTCTGTTACTTTGAATATGGAAATTTGCTATAAGAAAGAAAACGCAGAGACATGATTATGACTAAAAGCATCTTTAACTTTGATTTCAGGTATGAATCACAAACATCCTCCATACTTGAATTAAAACTCAGTTATAATCTCAAGAGACTTAGCATGTCTCACAAAGCACAAGTTTCACAAATAGCAAATAATCATAGCTTTATCAAAGTTCAGCTTTCAAGGATGACATATCCTAAATAATAAGTATTGCCTTGTTAATAGTAAGAAATTCATTACAGAAAATTCACAACTTATCTTGATTTCTAAAAAGATGGTTTTAAGTACAACATTACATAAATTATCTTGCTTTAATAGAAACAATAACTAACAAACCAAAATTTGAAAATATAACCAATGTTATTAAACATTGTAAAACAAGTTCAGTTATTAACAACATCTTTAAGGTGACTTTAAGACAACCAAATAAATTAGCCCTGTCACAATAACAAAGTACTTCCCAGGCCTCACATACATAAGAGATTTCACTTAACATCTTTCAATTGTTTTTCCTTTCTTCTTTTTCTTTTAAACTTATCCTGCTAAAATAACGTTTTGGTCATGTATACTTATTGTGTATCTAATTTATATTTTAATATATTTAACATCTACTGGTCATCCTGCCATCTAGGGGAGGGGGTGGGGGGGGGGAAGAGGTGAAAAATTGGAACAAGAGGTTTGGCAATTGTTAATGCTGTAAAGTTACCCATGCATATATCCTGTAAATAAAAGGCTATTAAAAAAATAAAATAAAAAAAATAAACTTATCCTGCTATAAAAACCAATCATTAGAAATCATTTCTATATAACAAACTTGTAGGTTATCTGTAAACCCCCTCTTTGTTTGGGACCTATATTCTATTCTATTGTTTGCTCTTCTTTCTTGAAGAGAACCATAACATCAGAGAGTTGATGCCTTGACCTGCAAGTGAATTGGACTTAAGTGAGGGAGTGCTGTGCATGGTCATCTGCCTCACTTTCCCTTCTAGAGCCATCTGGGTCCAGTGACCAGGCGTAGATTAGGACGACTGGAGATGTCCCTGGATGCAGTGGACTTTTTAAGCTAGAGTCTTCAACAGGTCTCAGTTTGACAGACTGCACCCATTCAGTTATTAAGGCTAGGTAACAATGGAGACAAAGAAGATCCTCTTTCACCTAGTCGAAAAAATATCTAAAGAAATAAATCTGGGAGGTGAAGATTTTAAGTGTTTCTAGGCAAAACAGAAACTACAGCTATTTACATTCAATCTGAGTCAATCAGGGCCCAAACCATAGTCAGGTGAAGCTTGGCTTGGGACCTACTGTTGGCCAATGAAAGCCAGAGTGATTTGGGTTTCAGGGATGGTTCTAATCCCAAAAAATTTTGCTGGGTTTCAGAGTTTTAAAAAAAAGGATGCAAGGAAGGAAAGGAAGGAAAGGGAAGGGAGGAAGAAAGCTTGTTTTAATGTAGCAGCAAAACCTTGTCTGTTTGCAATATAGGGTAGACTTCCAAGCTCATTCTTTATGTCATTTGATTGACCAGGCTCCTAAGTGTATCTGGAATTGTTATCTATATAAGACCCTATTTTTGCGACTATATCTCCTAACCTTAATTATTAATTTGAGGATTAATTCAATCCTCTTGTCATGTACAAACAGTCTACTATCCACATTTGGCTATTGGCTAATAAGACAGTTCAAAGAAAGTTTCTAACTTGTTTATTAGATTCTGTGCCATTCGATGGTTTCTTTAGTGTAACCCCAGGGAGTTTGCTACATTGATATTTGTTGCCTTCTTGTTGAGATGTAAATGTGGGTCTATAATAGACATAAAATAAATGATGGATTTCAGTATGATGAAAAGAGTAAACCATAAAAATCCCAGGTGCAACATTGCCATTGCTGTGATGCCTTTTCCCTGCTTTGTCATATATATATATATATATACAGATACATACATATATATGTATATGTGTGTGTATTTATATTTATATTTACATATTATATATATACATATATATATATATATATATATATATATATATATATATATATGTATGTATGTAAAATCCAAACAAGCTATTTTCCCAGATCTGATGATTTTACTTACAAGATGGTTTTAAGAAACCTGGCAAGTTTATGAATTAAGGGAAGTCTACAGGGACTCCAGAGAAGGGGCTTAGCTTGCTTCTCCTGCCTGCTGACCCCAGCTATTCTTATGAGCTTTGTTCTTATACACCTCCCCCAACATTCTGTGAAGAGGGGAAGAGAGCAGCACATCCTCAGATCTCAAGGCCAACTCCTCTGAAATGCTTCAAAATATTTCATAGACACAACTGATAGGATTTTCTTTTCCCAAGTTAATGCAGCTTTGGGAGTTCTTATTGAAGAGCTTGGGCTTCTGAACCTCCTTTTCCTTCAAATGCACTTCCCTTTTGAGTAAGGGAAGAAATAAGACAGTCTTTAAAATTCAGATAGAACATAATCTGTTACAAACATGAAGAGGAGTAGCACACACACCACTTTAAAAAGTTATTTAAAAATTAACCAGTATGTTAGTTTGTGAGATTCCCTAAATTCTAACTAGATGTTTCAATCCCAATTCAAACAAATCTTTTTCTGTGAGCCAGGAAGGGGTTGATTGCCAGTTTTCTTTCCCTTTGACCTTCAAACTGGTCTCCTGAATCATGAAAATGTAGGCTGATTTTCTGCTGGAGTTTGTAGTGACAGGAAACTACTTTTCTGTTTACTGTAGTTCCCAAACTCTCAAATCCCCTATTCACACTTTTTCCTTTCTATTTTTCTTTCTCATTCTCATCCAATAGTTCTGCTTTCTTCTACCATCTTCACTGAAGTATGTTTTCTTTCTCTCTCCCATTCACTCATCCTTGCAGGCAGGGAAGAGTTGAAGTGGTGGTGTGTGGAGAGAAAAAGAAACCTTCCTTCCTTCTCTGCCTTAGAACAACAAAACTTTTAATATTATCAATTGCTTTTGCAACCAACCTTTTGTAGTCCTTGTTTTTAAAAATTTTAAGCGTTTTTTAAAAATAAATTTAATAAATTCTACCCTTTAAGTGAATGTTTTTGTTTAAAGGAGAAAGTAAGACAAATCTTAAAATTTAGAATATAGGTAATAGATAAATAATTTTGGTTGTGACTTCACAAAACTTCCTTATAGCATATGTTCAGCAGGGCCGACAGAATTTTAAAATATAGTTTACATGATCTTACAAATTTCACAATATATAATTTCTTTAAGTCTTAGTTTTTGGCTTAAAATCAAACCAAATACAAATTTCTAGTAGCAATACTTCAGTATTAAAGATTAGTGTCCATATACTTCTAAAATTTTATGCTCAGATAAACAATTTTATCAAGCATTAATTGAAAGTTATTTTAATCTTATACAAATTAGTATTAAACACACATAAATTTATGCTACATTTTTGGGTGAAAACTCTTTTTCTATTTTGTAGCTCAAGAGAAATGCTAAATATACTGGTTTTTATTTCAAAAGCAACAGGTCCCCATGAAACTCTGTTCTCCTATATTCCCAAAAGTTTTTAAATGGCAGTACACTGTTTGAGATATGAGGTAGTGACCTGGAAGTTGAGAGACAAAGGCTTGTGATTTTTCCAGATGGCACCTTAGGGCAAAATAACAATGGATATTTCCAAGTGCCTGTCTTTATTATTTTATTAAAGCTTTTTATTTTCAAAACATATGTATGGATAATTTTTCAATATTGATCCTTGCATAGCCTTGTCCAAATTTTCCCCTCCTTCTCCCCACTCCCTCCCCTAGATGACAAGAAATCCAATATATGTTCTACATGTTAAAATATATGTTAAATTCAATATATGTAAACATTTATACAATTATCTTGCTGCAAAAGAAAAATCAGCTCAAAAAGGAAAGAAAATGAGTAAGAAAACAAAATGCAAGTGAATAAGAACAAAGAGAGGGAGAATGTTATGTTGTGATCCACACTAAGTTCCCACAGTCCTCTCTCCGGGAATAGATATGCTCTCTTCATCACAAGATCATTGAAACTGGCTTCAATCATCTCATTGTTGGAAAGAATCATGTTCATCAGAATTGATAATTATATAGTGATCTCCTGATTCTGCTCATTTCACTCAGCATCAGTTCATGTAAGTCTCTCCAGCCTCTCTATATTCATCCTGCTGGTTGTTTCTTACAGAACAATAATAGTCTATAACATTCATATACCATAACTTATTCAGCCATTCTCCAATTGATGGGCATCCATTCAGTTTCCAGTTTCTTTCCACTACCAAAAGGGCTGCCACAAACATTTTTGCACATGTGGGTTCTTTTCCCTCCTTTAAGATCTCTTTGGGATACAAGCCCAGTAAAAACACTGCTGGATCAAAGGGTATGCACAGTTTGTAGCTTTTTGAGCATAGTTCCAAACTGCTCTCCAGAATGGTTGGATCCTTTCACAGTTGCACCAACAATGTATCAGTGTCCCAGTTTTCTCACATCCCCTTCAACATTCAGCATTATCTTTTCCTGTCATCTTAACCAATCTGATAGGTGTGTAGTGGTATCTCAGAGTTATTTTAATTTGCATTTCTCTGTTCAATCATGATTTAGAGCACCTTTTCATATGACTACAAATAGTTTTAATTTCTTCATATGAGAATTGTCTGTTCATATCCTTTGACCATTTATCAATTGGAGAATGGCTTGAATTCTTATAAATTTGAGTCAATTCTCTATATATTTTAAGAATTTATCAGAACCTTTAAATGTAAAAATGTTTTCCCAATTTACTGCTTCCTTTCTAATCTTGCATGCATTAGTTTTGTTTGTACAAAAACTTTTTAGCTTAATACAATCAAAATTATCTATTTCTTCTTCATTTATGAGTTCCAGTTCTTCTTTGGTCACTTCCTTCCTTCTTTACAGTTCTGAGAGGTAAACTATCTTATGTTCTTCTAATTTGCCTATATCACTCTTTATGTCTAAATTATGATCCCATTGCAACCTTATCTTAATTTCCAATTATCCCAGCAGTTTTTGTCAAATAGTGAGTTCTCATCCCAAAATCAGGTGTCTTTGGGTTTGTCAAACACTAGATTACTGTAGTTATTGACTATGTTGTCCTGTGAACCTAACCTATTCCACTACTTGACTATTCTATTTCTTAGCCAAATGGTTTTGATGGCCACTCAAGCACTTGTCTTTAAAATTTTAGAGTTCTCCTTTCTATGTTCCACCCTTCCACTCACCTGCAGTTAAGGGTAAAGTGGAAGGGGAAAATATATCCTTTCAAGCCACATTGTGGCAGTCTCCCAACTAGAGAAAAATCAAGGCTAATTCCAGGGCATCAGAGCTGGGGAGGAGGTGGGTTGAGGACCTTGTCTTTCATCAGAAAGGAAAGGTGGACAGGGAATTCTGCCTTACAAGCAGCAACCTGCTTATCAAGCCAGTGTATTATCTTGGCCAGGCAAATTCCACAAGTCTATCTTTAAGGGAGAGAATCTATTGCAAGTGAGCATGTCACCTTTTTCAAGCTGGTAGTCTGGAGACTAAGTTTTTTATCTTGGGAAAATTTAACCTTTAAGGAAATGCAAGTTAGCTTGAAGCATAAGCAACCAAGTTCTCTTACTTAAATTTACTTGACAAGGGAGAGAGAGGCACATAGAGAGAGAGAGAGAGAGAGAGAGAGAGAGAGAGAGAGAGAGACAAGAAAAAACTCTCATTTAGAATTCCTTATCTTTCTTTTCTAGACCTTCCCAGTATTTCAACATGCCTATTCCCACATCCTCCTTCTTAGATGAATTTCTTCTCTTAACTTTCCCAGAACCTAATTTCCCATTCTACTCCTTCTTCCCTAGAGGTTTTTTGTAAATATCCTATTTAATACTTGTCTGTTCCTGACAAGTTTACCTGTGCAAATCCTTTCTGTACTCCTATGTAGATGTCTTCCACACTTCTGTGGTCTCAGATGACCCCGATATTTATTCAAGTCTAGATTTTTTAGGATGTACTCCCACTAACAAAAAATACTTAATATTAATAGTCCATTATTTTTGCCTTGTCTTGGCTGCATCATTAAGACAAATTAGATCATTTAGGTGTTAAAGCATTTTGAAAACTTTAAAGCACTATATAAGTTCACATACTATTTAAGGATAGGAGAGGGGCACATACATAGGAAAATGTTTCAAAGTTCATGTCTAGGCCTAGTATCAGGAAAACCTTCCTGGCAATGAAAGCTTCCCTAAAGTGCAATAGGATCCTCTGAAGTGACACTTTGACTCTTTTTGGTGCTCTTCAGTGCATGATCACTTATCAGGTATGTTATACTGGGAATTTCTTTTAGGGAGAGGGTTGAACTCAATAGCTTCTCATGTCCCTTCCAGCTCTCCCATTGTGTAATTTTTTGGTAAAGAAAGTTTTGGAACTTCTTCTGACACTTAGCATCTGTGTGTCCAAGGACAATTCACTTCCTTCTCTGAGCCAGTTTCCTCATTGGTTCTGGGTGATTGAACTTGTATAAAAATTAAAAGTCACAGAGTGATCTACAGACCTTCTACTACTTATATCCTCACAACAGGTGAAGTGTTGTTACCATAGGGTGTTCTTAACAGCTTTCTGACATGTCCAATCCTTATGTGGGTACTTGGGTTCTTCCAAAGCTTCTAGAAACTCAGTGTCATGGCCATGCTACCACTCCTTATGGAATCATGCAAAGGAGTCACTCTGTTGTCCAAACCACAGGTCCTGCTCTCCTTCACACCATACTCCACCAGCATTTCTCTGTTATTTTCCTGTTCCCTAGACCAGTTTTCCCTTGACCCATGAAACTTTTTTACAAAACTGATTCTAGCCACCATAAATTCTCAATCCCTTCTGAAGATATTACCTATTTTTGTGACTTTGTTAGCAAATGATGGTTTGGTGTTTGCACTCACTTTGTCCAGCAGATACCATTATAGTTAACTTCAGCACTTTTCTATCACTATACTTTCCTCCAGGTTCCATCAGAGGTAGAAATAATTTGTAAAAGAACAATAAGTATAACCATTTACATATTTTTGTGTGTGTGTGTGTGTGTGTGTGTGTGTGCATGTGTGTACTTTGAATTTTTCCCCTGTACAGGCCCTGATGCAAAGTGGAGAAAGGTCATCGAATGGGTGTGAGAACTCCCCTAAAGGGACAGGAAACCATTTCATATGTTGGCAACTCCACTCTCTGACTTCACAAACTTCATAAAGAAGAGATCAGTAAATACAAGAGCCCCCAGATACTCTCCACTTCAGACTGTCCACGTAAGAAGGTCAGTGCTCCACCCTCATCTCTTTTATGAAGACTTCCCAAGGTGTCCTGGAGACAGAAAGCAGTTAAATGACTTTCCCAGAGATGTATAGCTAGCAAATATCTGAAATAAGATGACACTTAGGTATTCCTGACTCCAGTTGCAGAGTTGTATCTACTGCATAACTGGTAAGCTTCTTCATTCTCCATCACCTTTTATATCTAATTAATTATTAAATCCTATCATTTCAGTGCTCTTATTATCTCTGCAGAGTGTGTCCCACTACCCCCCCAATAACATCACAATTACTTTATTTATTTATTTATCTATTTTTGTTTCTTTTTTCTTTAAGGAGTTGAGTTTAAGTGACTTGCCCAAGATCACACAGCTAGTAAGTGTGAAATGTCTGAAGCAGGATTTTAACTCGGGTCCTCCTGAAGCCACAGCTGGTGCTCTATCCACTGCCTTACAATTACCTTAAACTGGGGAGCCAAGATGGTTCACCTCTGGGCAACTATAAAATAACATCCCTAGACAGGTCCTACAGTGGCAGAATCAGGAAGAAGAAAGGCCAAACCCAATCTTTTAGCTCAGGAAATTTAGAGGATCTGCAGCAAGGATCCCTCTCACTCTATTAAGAGTGGCGGGAGGTGGCGGCTCAGTCTAAGACAGGAAGCTCCATGTATAGTCAGCTTCAAGCCCCACCACAGTAAATCAACAGGAGGTTCTTAGCACCTGGGTGGAGGAAAAGATTAAAAATGCCAATACCAGGACCCCTCATGTAGCTTGAAAAAACCAGGGGAACCTGTGGACTCTAACTCTGGGAATCACCATGTACTATTTTTAATTTCTTAAATGTAAACTTAAATTTAAGTATTTAAAGGGGGGAAAAACTATCATTTGACTAAATAGAAGGATTTCAAACTTTCGTAAGAAGAAGACTTGAACTACATTTTTAAAAAATTGGGCCTCCAATATCAGAACCTAAGCAGAGCATCAACAGATCAAAAAGGAAAGGAAAACATAAGAGATTAAATAGAGCTAAACTTTACTTCCCTACAATGAAAAATGATACTTGTAATCCTTAATAATTGTACTACTAAGAGCACAACTAAAAGGAAAACATAGAGGATATACAAATACAGTGTATTTGAAGGAATGACATAAAAATTAAGTAGTGAGAAAGAAGTGTGCACTGGGTGCAAAAGGAAGGGAAAAGTAGAATGGTAATTCATTTCATATGAAAAGGTGTGAAAAATCTATTATACTGAAAGGGAAGATGGAAGAATGTGCAATGGGCTTCATTTGAATCTTATTTTCATTTGTATTAGCTAAAATACAAGTCTCCACCTGCTGGGGGAATCTAGTGGGAGGCTCATAGTCAAAATATAGCAGTGTTTACTACTCTGTGCTGCTTCAGAAGCCAGTGGACCAGCAGACTAGTGGTGAGACCTTCAACACAACTATAGAAGGAAAATACTCTATTAGAAATAGAAGAACTTAAACAAATTGAAATAAGAGTTTAGAGGAAAATCTAAACCTGAAATTTCAAAAGGAAGTATGGCATTCATGGTCTCAATAAAGGCAACAGCAAGAGTAGACTTGATTAAAGAGATTAATTTAAAAAATTAAATTTAATTGAAAAGCACCATAGACAATGAAATAATGTTAGTTGTGTACTGAATGATATCCCATTTAAATACTTAAGAGAAAAGTTAAAAGATGAGAAATATTAAAATTGTAAAGTGAAGCAACTCAACACCTATACCTTTCAAATTAAACAAATCTAACCAAAAAAAAAAAAAAAAAAAAGAAAGAAAGAAAATGAAAGAAGTTAAAGACTTGACTATAATTTAGGAAAAGTTAGATATGATAGACCTCCAGTAATAACTGAAATAGAATGAAAAGAAAGAGATCACTAAAAACTAATTAGAAACCAAAGAATTTAATCCTAAAGAATTTATGGGATAAAGAAAAATATCTAAGAAACAAAAATTTCACTTAAAATAATGACAATGGGAAAAGAGAAGACAATCTTTGGGGAGAAACCTTATAACTCTAAAGACTTTCACTCACATAAGAGGGAAAAGCCAATAAATGAATTCGGCATGGAATTTTTTAAAAAGTAAAAAAAGACAAAAAAACCTCATTGTTAGAAAACCTCAATTAAGCTCCAAAAGAAGAATTTTGGGGACAGCAAAGTAGCACAGTGGATTGGAGTCAGGAGGAGCTAAGTACAAATACAGCCTTAGACATTTACTAGCTATGTGATCCTGAAGAAGTCACTTAATGGAGAAGTCACTTAATCCCAATTGCCTCCAAAAAAATTTAAAGCCAATATTTTGAAAGCCAAAATAACAGATTAAGGAAAATTGAAATAAAACATCACCAAATAAATACAATTAGTGACTAGTTTCTTCAAATAAAACAAGGACATAGATAAAACTATTTGCCAGGTTGATTAAAAAGACAAAAACAAATTACTAGACTAAAAAAATTCACCACAAATGTAGAATAAAGGAAATTATTAGCTTCTCAGTTGTATGCCAAAGAAATTAATAGCATACACGAATTGGATGAATGTATTAAAAATAATACATTTCCAGATTAACAGAACAACAAATAGAGGTTTTATATAACCCAATCTCAGAAAAGAGAAATTGAAGAAACCAGAACTATGTCCCTAAAGGGGAAAATATCTGGGATCAGATGGATTTACAAGTGAATTCTAGAAAACACTCAAAGAACAATTAATTCCAGTATTGCATAAGCTGTTTGAAAAAAATAGGAAAGAAGTGGTCCTACCAAATTGCTCCCATGAAATGAATATTCTCTTGATACATAATATAGAGTCAGAAACAAAGAAAGAAAAGTATAGAATAATGTTCCTAAAATATTGATTTAAATATTTCAAATAAAATATTAGCAAAGAAACTATAGCAATACATTACAAAGGTTATACAATGTAACCACAAAAGTTGTACAGTATAACCACATTTGATTTATACCAGGAAGGCAGAATTGGTTCAACATTAGTAAAACTATCAACATGAATAGACTATATTAATAACAACAACTAAAATTATATGATTATATCAATAGACACAAAAAACTTTTGATAAGATAAAGCTATTCTCTTGAAAAAATAAAAATCACAGGAATAGCTTCATCTTTCTTATGATGAGTAGTATCTATGCAAAAATATTCTCTGTCATAGGAATAAAATGTTACCTCACCACTATTTACTGCAGGGCTACAAATATTAACTATAACAATGAGAAGAAAAAGAAACTGAAGAAAGATAGGAAAAATTGCCAATTTCTTACAGATGGTATGATGATTTACCTAAAGAATAAGAGTGTGAGTGAAATAAGAGAGTGAAATAAAAAAATTGAAAGAATAACTTCAACAAATTTTCAAGATACAAAATACACATAACTCATCAGCATTTCTGTATATGGCATTAAACTCATTAGGAAGAGAGAGAAAAAGAAAATCTACTTAAAATAACTAGAGTGTATAAAATGCTTAGGTGTGTACCTTCCAAGAAATGCCAAAAACTATATAAATACAGTAATAGCTAGAATTTATAGTTCTTTCATATGTTAACTCATTTGATCCTCATATTATTCCCCATTTTATAGATGGGGAACCTGAGGCTTAGGCTAAGTGACTGGCTATCAGCTAATAATTTTCTTTACTAGGATTTGAACTCAAATTTTTCTGATGCCCAGTCCAAACCCTTTATTCACTGAGTTACCTGTTGTTGTTTGCTGATTTTGTTCATTTTTCATTCTCCAAGAGTACCGATTTAAATCAGAAGGGTGATGTCTTGGCATTCAAGTGAAATGGATTTAAGAGAGGCAGAGCTGTGCAAAGTCATAGCCCTCATCTCTCTTCCAGAGTCATTGGCAAGACATAGGTCAGGCTAACTGAGATGCTCAGAATGCAGTGGGAGACCTTGGCCTTTTTAAGCTAAGGTCTTTTCCTATTTGTATGAGGCAACACTCATTCAGTAGTTAAAGCGGAGGTAAGGACTGAGATAAAAGATGGCCAACTTTGTCTTCACCAAAGAATCAGTCAAGGAAGGAAAGAACATTTCTGACCAGGACAGAAACAATTGCTATTTACACTCACTCTGAGTCATCAAAACCTGAGCAATGGACAAGAGAGGCTTGGGCTGAGTCCTGTTATTGGCCAATTGGTGAAATACAGAGTGATTTGGGGCAGCTAAGTGGTTCAGGGAAGAGCTCACAGGGATGGGAATCAATAAGACTGATCTTCCTGAGTTCAAATCCAGCCTTAGACACTTATTAACTGTGTGACTCTGGGTAAGTCACTTAACCCTGTTTATCTCAGTTTCATTATCCATAAAATGTGCTGGAAAAGGAAATAGCAAAACTTAGCTGTTTAACATATAAACCACAGAATATAACTACAAAACACTCTATATGTAAATAAAAATAAACCTAAATAATTAGAAAAATATTAATTGCTCATCAGTTGGGTGAACAAATGAAATAAAATATTATCTAAATTATTTATTCCATGCAAAGTCAATTAAATTACCAAAGTAGTATTTTATAGAGCTAGGAAAAATTATAATGAAATTTATCTGGAGGGGAAAAAAGGTCAAGAGTCTCAAGGGAAAAAAGACAAAAAAAAAAATGAAAAGGGATTCTAGTAGAACCAGATATCAAACTGAGTTACAACTAAGTAGAAGCTTAAATATGTCGGTGTTGATTTAGAAATAAAAAGGTTGATCTGTGGAACAGATTAAGTAAGTGAAATATACAAACAAACGAACATAGTAGCCCAGTATTCAATAAATCCAAAACTTCAGCTACTGGAATAAGAACATACTATTTGACCCAAAATTGCTTTGAAAAAAAAGCATCCTAGGAGAAGGAAGAAGATAGGCAGACATTTTTTATATAAGATGACAATCATATATATGCTAATATCTTATACCAAAATAAAATTCAAATTCATATATTGCTGAAACATAAAAAATGACATGGATCACTGATGATAAAAAGAACCATTTGATTTAAAAAATTAAAAGTAAGCACACAGTATCAACACAGCTAAAATTTGGGAAGCAGATCTCTAAGAAAAGATCACTGCAACAAATTTCTCTTTAAAAATATCTCATTAAATTAAAAGTCACTTAAATAGTGAAAGAATATAAAAATACAGTTTTTGGAGTAAGACATTCAAGCTTTTAATAACCACATTTTTAAAAATGCTACAAATTGCTACTAATAAAAATATACAAGTTAAAACAATGCTGAGGTTCTTTTTCACATTCATCATGTTGGTTAACTTGAAAAAAGAAAATGAAAATGAAAAAGGTTGGAGGAACTGTAAGAAAACAGGCACATTAATAGGCTATTGGAGCAGGCTCATTCATCCTAAATGGCAATCTGGAACCATACCCCTGGAACTTATGTATGCTCTTTCTACCACTGTGAGACCAAAATTCTAATCCATAGCCCATGGAAACTGAGACAGGTGTCTGAGTAATTTCAATTTATTAGAGATTCTGGCGGTCCCTAAGAAATTGGATCCAAGATGTATAAGCAGTCAGGAATATCTTCTACCTATTCATAGGGAATGAGAGAGCACTCGAAATAGAATGAGGCAGTACAATTGTTCAACTGATCAATTCCAAAAGGGGGAAATCCACATGACTGATCAAGACATGGAGATCCACATTTGGCTAACAGAAGGAACTCCAATATTTATTCAAGGGAAGATATTTCCAAAATGATACTGTTAGTCAGTGACTAGGCAACAGGATTATCGGACATTCAACAAGCATGTTAGGAATATCAAGACCAAAAGAGCATAGAAAATGGGGAAACCATGGTTTTCTAGAACACAGCAGTAGATACATTTTTTTTGGGACATGGCTATTATAGGAATTGGTTTAGCTAGAATTGACTGTACAAAAATATTTTATTTTCTTCTTTTTCTGTTCCTGAAGGAGGAGCCAGGTAGAATGGGATAGAGAAAAAACAGCTTTTAGTTCATTGAAAATAGTTGTATTAAAAAGAAAAATAAGTATAATGCCACTTGCAGTTCCCATTTTATGGGATTTTTGTGAAATAAGTGCTTTAGAAAGCGAAAAGCCTGATAGAAGTGCAAGTTATTATAATTTTGTTGTTGTTGTGGCCATCACAGAAAGGTAGCCTTGGCATTTTGGGTGCTATGCCAACCTTAGACCCAGGAAGACCTGGGTTCAAGTCCAGCCTGGGACATTTACTAGCAATGTGAGCCAGGGCAAGTCAATTAACCTGCCAGTGCTCTAGACCAGAGGTGTCAAAAACAGGGCCAGAATGAGATTTAAATGTAATTGGGAAATATTTAACAAAATAAATAAGAAGACACTGAAACACAGAGACCAAAATATTTTAAACACCAAATCAATATACCTCCAGCAAGGACTCTTATGTCCACACTAGTGGCTCCAGTTTCTATTTGACACCACTGTTCAAGGTGACACTACTGCCTTAAGATTCAAAGAAGGGACAACCTGCATTAGTGGAGGGAGTGTAGTTTTTCCTGGAGGGTGTTTCAGAAGTTTCAGGCTCCCCCCTAATCAGCTAGAAGGGACCTTACAACACACAATGTCAGAGCTGGGAGGGGGTTTCAACCACAGCCTGTTAGAGCTAAAAGGGTCCTTTGAACATAGGATGAAGGTAAGAGGTACAAAAGGACCTGAGCACACAGAATGTAGACTATCTTGGCAGGACCTTAATGTGGAGAAGGTCAGAACTGGGAGAGACATGAATCAACAACCATTGAATGCCAGAGCTAGGAAGGGTCTAAAATCATAGAACAGGAGAATATGAGAAATGAGAAAAGAATATGAAATGTTGGAGCTGGAAAGGACCTTAAAACATGGGGTGCCACAAAACCATTTGGTATTGGCTAAGAAATAGATTAGTTGATCAGTGGAATAGGTTGGGTTTATAAGACAGAATAGTCAACTATAGCAATCTAGTGTTTGACAAACCCAAAGATCCTAAATTTGGGGATAAGAATTCATTAGTTGACAAAAACTGCTGGGATAACTGGAAATCAGTATGGCAGAAACTAGGCATGGACCCACACTTAACATCGTATACCAAGATAAGATCAAAATGGGTCCATGATTTAGGCATAAAGAATGAGATTATAAATAAATTAGAGGAATATAGGATAGTTTACCTCTCAGACTTGTGGAGGAGGAAGAAATTTGTGACCACAGAAGAACTAGAGATCATTATTGATCACAAAATAGAAAAAAATAGAAAATTTTGATTATATCAAGTTAAAAAGCCTTTGTACAAACAAAACTAATGCAAACAAGATTAGAAGGGAAGCAACAAACTGGGAAAACATTTTCACAGGTTAAAGGTTCTGATAAAGGCCTCATTTCCAAAATATATAGAGAATTGACTCTAATTTGTAAGAAATCAAGCCATTCTCCAATTGATAAATGGTCAAAGGATATGAACACACAATTTTCAGATGAAGAAATTGAAACTATTTCTAGTCCTATGAAAAGGTGCTCCAAACCACTATTGATCAGAGAAATGCAAATTAAGAGAACACTGAGATACTACTACACACCTGTCAGATTGGCTAAGATGACAGGAAAAAATAATGATGAATGTTGCAGGGGATGCGGGAAAACTGGGACATTGATGCATTGTTGGTGGAGTTGTGAACGAATCCAACCATTCTGGAGAGCAATCAGGAACTATGCCCCAAAAGTTATCAAACTGTGTATACCCTTTGATCCAGCAGTGCTACTACTGGGCTTATACCCCAAAGAGATACTAAAGAAGGAAAGGGACCTGTATGTGCCAAAATGTTTGTGGCAGCCCTGTTTGTAGTGGCTAGAAACTGGAAAATGAATGGATGCCCATCAACTGGAGAATGGTTGGGTAAATTGTGATATAGGAATGTTATGGAATATTATTGTTCTGTAAGAAATGACCAGCAGGATGAATACAGAGAGGCTTGGAGAGACTTACATGAACTGATGCTAAGTGAAATGAGCAGAACCAGGAGATCATTATATACATCAATAACGATACTGTATGAGGATGTATTCTGAAGGAAGTGGATTTCCTTGACAAAGAGAAGATCTAACTCAGTTTCAATTGATCAGTGATGGACAGAAGCAGCTACACCCAGAGAAGGAACACTGGGAAATGAAGGTAAACTGTTTGCATTTTTGTTTTTCTTCCTGGGTTATTTTTACCTTTTGAATCCAATTCTCCCTGTGCAACAAGAGAACTGTTCGGTTCTGCACACATATATTGTATCTAGGATATACTATAACATATTTAACATGTATAGGACTGCTTGCCATTGAAGAGAGGGGGTGGAGGGAGGGAGGGGAAAAGTCAGAACAGAAGTGAGTGCAAGGGATAATGTTGTAAAAAATTACCCAGGCATGGGTTCTGTCAACAAAAAGTTATAATAAAAAAGAGTGAATGTTAAAAACTATCTATGCATATATTTTGAAAATAAAAAGCATTAAAAATAAAATAAGATTAATTTAAAAAAAAAACATGGGTTGCCAGAATTAGCACAAACCTTAGACCATGGAATATCAGAGTAGGAGGAGCCTGAGGACAGAGAATGTCATACATAGCTTGGGAGACACATTGAACATTAAACCTTGACACAGACCTTGGCCATTCCAATATAAATCATTTTCTGAGAAGCAGATAGCACTTCCCCAATGCTTTTTGTATTAGGAGTGCTCCAGCCCACATTCACTGTCACTGAAAACAATGGGACCCTAAATGTGGTGATGGGTTCTATAAAAGTATATTTTGAAATGGTTCTATTTTTGATGAGTCCAGCTTGGGGGACAGGATTGGCCTCTGAGTAGATGTCCCAAAGTGTGATCCTCCTTGGGGACCTAGGGATGATAAAAGCTTCTAAGACATTGAGCCTGGACCCTGGGGAGCCGGGGACCAGTGACTCTGGGTGGAAAGGGAAAGGGGTAGGGAAATTGGTGGGAACTATTGGTGACTAGTCAGCCTGGGTGGGCTCTGAGGGCTGGGTAGACCAGAGCAGTCTGTGGAATAAGGGGACATGAAGAAAAGGCAGGGGAGTCATCCACTCAGGGATGGATGGGGGCAGGGGTCAAAAGAGCTGTCATAGACCCCGGCAAAGCAGTGTCGCAGAAAGAAACTGGCACAGACAACTGGGCTATAATGGAAAGAGTAAGGTCATAGAAATTTTCTAGTGCAGAAATGCAAGCTAAGACAATTCTGAGGTACCACTTCACACCTCTCAGATTGGCTAAGATGACAAGAAGAGATAATGGTAAATGTTGGAGGGGATGTGGGAAAACTGGGACACTAATACATTGTTGGTGGAGTTGTGGAATGATCCAACCATTCTGGAGAACAATATGCAACTATGTCGAAAGGGCTATAAAAATGTGCATACCCTTTGATCCAGCAGGGTCTCTACTGGATCTGTATCCCAAAGAGATCTTAAAAGATGAGAAAAGACCCACATGTGCAAAAATGTTTGTAGCAGCCCTTTTTGGAAGGGCAAGGAACTGGAAACTGAGTGGATGTCTATCAGTTGGAGAATGGCTGAATAAATTATGACATGAATATAATGGAATATTGTTGTTCTATAAGAAACAATCATCAGGCTGATTTCAGAAAAGCCTGGAAAACTTAAATAGTGAGTAGAACCAAGAGAACATTGTACACAGTAACAAGACTGTGTGATAATCTGCTATGATGGACTTGGCTCTTTTCAACCTTAAATGATTCAAGACAATTCCAATAGACTCTGGAAACTGAATGTGTATCAAAGCATAGCATTTTCAACTTGTTTTAATTATTGTTTGTTTGCTTGTTTTTTTTCCTCTTTCTTATGTTTTTCCCTTTTGATCTATTTTACTTGTGCAGCATGACAAATATAGAAATATGTTTAACCTATATCTGATTGCTTGCTGTCTAGGGAAGGGGAGAGAGGGATACAAATTTGGAACAACAGGTTTTGCAAAAGTGAAAGTTGAAAACTATCTTTGCATGTATTTGAAAAATAAAATACTATGAAAAAGAAATGCTTTAGTGACAGAAAACTCTTGGTTTGCAGGGAAGAGTCTTGGTTAAGGTCACACAGCTAGTAAGTAGCATGTGCTCACTAGGAAGTAATAAGACCAGCAGACAGAGAAGATAAGCAATCTTCTGCTCTGGTGTGAACCAGCTCATTCACAGAATTGCAGAGTTTCTGGCTTTCGACACTTAACAATTCCTAGCTGTGTGACCCTGGGCAAATCACTTAACCCCAATTGCTTCAACAACAACAACAAAAAAGAATTGCAGGGGTGACTTTTGCTTTTAGTCAATAGCACAAGTGCATCCTACAAACAAGGAGACAAGGAGAGTGGAAAGAGCCTGGGATTCAGGGACTTGGGATTGTGACCTGGGGCTGCCACTTCCCTAGTGCTGTGATCTTAGGCAAGTCACTCCAACTCTTTATACCTCATGTTTCTCCTCTCTAAAGGGGGCATATCAATACCTGTCCCACCTGCCTCAATGATATGTGTGTGTGTGTGTGTGTGTGTGTGTGTGTGTGTGTGTAAGAGAGGTAGGGTGGGGAGGAGGGAGCTTAAGGGGATGTGAAAGTCCTTAAGAAGCAGAAACCACTATAAAGATGTAAGTAATTCTTCCTTGTGTCTGACCAAAATCTTTCTTGATGTGCTCCACATCCATGCTCTTCTTCTCAGCTCTTCCCCAAGGCCTCCTACTCTGTCCCTGTTGCTGAGGCCTGCTCTCCCCCAAGGAAGGAATCCGGGCCACCCACATCTTTCCATAAAGTACATTGTATGTTAGGATGCTCCCCTTTCTGGGCTCAGCAGTCAAACTGCTCAGTGCCCCCCTTATGGAACCTTTCTGCAGAAGGGGAGATCTGGCTGCCAGCTGTGTAGCAACTTGGGATAAGGCTGGGGCAGTAGCCGGCACAGGGGATTTCAGGCCGACACCAGGGTCCAGGAGTCAGAGCAATGAAAAAACAGTGGAGGGGAAGGTAGAGAAGAACAGAAGAGGAAGAAAAGAAAGGGAGGATGGGAAGGAGGGAAAGGTAGGAAGAAAATATGAGGAAGGAGGAGGGGGAAAGGAGATGAGGTGAAAGAAGAGGGAGAGGAGAGGAAGGAGGAAGAGGAATCAGGAGAAAGAACAGAAATGAAAAAAAAGACAAAGGGAGAAGCAGAACTCAGTGTTTAGGCTTGAAAAGCCCAGACCAGTCCTTCAGGCCACCTCCTACTGAGCCAGTGCTAGGGCATGCAAAGGGCATGAGGGTTTAGGCCAGGGGGACAGACTCCTACTGAACCCTGTCCTGCTGACCATCTCTGAGGACAGCTGGGGCAGCAGGAAACAGCCATACCCTGACTCCGATACACATGACCTCCTAGGGATGTACTCAACCACCTCAGTGGAAGACTTTCCAACAAACACTAGACAAAGCAATTAATCAACAAACATTTATTAGGTCCTTACTGTGTGCCAAACACTGTGCTAAGCACTGAGTATACAATGGAAAGCAAAAAATACTATCTTTATAACAGGGAAGAAAACTTGTAAATAACTATGTACGCACAATATATAAACAGAGTAGGTGGAAGGCAATATGCGAGGGGAAGGCACTAGCAGCTGAGGGAGCTGGGAAAGGCCTCCTGCAAAAGATGTCCCTTGGCCTGAGCCTAGAAAGAAGCCAAAGGGTCTAAGAACAATACATTCATCAAATGCCTGCTCTGTACATGGCACTGGACTGGGCATTAGGAGTGATACCAGCTTCTCCTTTTCTACTCCTTCCTTCTTCCTGCCCTCACCAAGATCTGGCTGCGATTGCACTTTTACTCATTTTCCTGCTCTCCTCCCAATTCAACTCCCACTCTCCTTCCCACTCCATCACAGTGAAGGAGTTTGAAT
This sequence comes from Sarcophilus harrisii, assembly GCF_902635505.1. Classification (NCBI taxonomy): domain Eukaryota; kingdom Metazoa; phylum Chordata; class Mammalia; order Dasyuromorphia; family Dasyuridae; genus Sarcophilus; species Sarcophilus harrisii. Next base: position 15,645,317 of record NC_045432.1, on the reverse strand, counting down.
ATTCCTTTCTCTCCATTGCCATCTCTCACTACCACCAAACTCCTTTGAGGTTCATTCAATGAATATTTCCCAGTGAGTCAAGGTTCTAGCAAACTTAATGAGAAGAGTATTAAAAGATAAGGGAGACAAGCCCATCTGGAAAACAGATAATATACTGATTGAAGTGTAGGTAACATACATATACACACTTGCCATCCATAGTTTCTGGGTAGTATTTGATTACTAATGACCAAATTCTTCCTTCATGCGCTCTGACCTGCTCACATAATCTGCTTGGCTAAGAAAGTACTTCATCGTTATTTCTGACAATAGAAAACATATGGCAAAAATATACACGCAAAAATAAATAATCATTATAGTCCTTAGATGACTAAAACTATTCAAGTTCATTTTAGGGACTTTTTGTTGTTTTAGAACAAGGCTCTGAATTACTTTTGTCTTTCTAGCAACTACAAAAGCACAATTTTATTTCTTCAAATTTAATTTGGTATAAAATATAACTAAGGTGACTTTGCTCTCTTTGGACTTTCTGTTATGACGACTTGCAGAATCATCAATTCAAACACATGGTAAACATGATTATATTTGAAAGGTGGGAGAGGAGTGAGGAGAAAAAAGAAATGTTGGTAAAATTAAAAGACAAAAGGGAAATAATAGGAACGGTGCTGTTAACAGAAGTTCAGGCTCCTTGGATGTAAGCTCCGAGACAGATCTTGAAAAGCCAGTTACAGGTAACTTTGCTGATTTGTCAGTCACAGATGTAATAATACATATACCAATTTAAAACCAAGAACACCTCTAGGTGTTTAGAAGATGAAACATCAAGAAAAGCATTCACCAAGTTCTTTTTCTTCTTGGGTTAGGGTAACTGAGTCAACAATTTGCAGCACAGTGAACATACTCTGCTCCGTGGGTCTAAAACAAGGCAATGCTGTGTAAAATTGGCAGATGATCAATTTTCGGGCAAACTTCAAGGAAACTCCAACCTTCTGCTGAAATAGATAATCTGAGCAGATTCATTCTCTGTAAGTGTAGACTTGATGGTCCTCATCCTCAAACACTGGCATCTCTTGCACTCTGGAAAAGACAAAAATGAAACAAGACATTAAATTACAGTCAGTGCTTGGTAATCTGGGAATTGTGAGGAAAGAAGGGGCAGGGGCCAAACTAAGACCAACTAGATATAGTTACCAAAAGATTGAGTAAGATAGGAATTTTCCCCCTTGGCCACACATACTTGCTAACAGGTGGCTTGATAGGCTGCAAAATTCAATCTGCCTATCAGGATCTGTGGTAGGAAAGAATGGTTATAACTGGTATTGAAAAACAAAAAAAGAGAACAAGTTGAGAAAGCAGAGTGAAAAAAAAATAAAAGCCTAGTATCAACCAAAGGATTTAAGTGGAGATAAAAACCTAGAGAAAAAAGGCATGTGTTTAGATGTTTAAAAAAAAATTAAGCCCTGTTTTCTATTTCACCTCATGAATGCTTGGTGGTCTCCTCTCCATACTGGTTCTCTGCTGTAGTGGACATACTGGACGCCCTGGAAACTGTTCTGGAAACCTCTCTGGTAGGTGGTGTGGCAGGGGCCCGGGAAGCGATTCTGGAAGCCGGGGTGACCGTTGTTGTAGACGTGGGTAGCTCCCGAACCGAGGCCGTACAGGTAGCCAGAATACTTTGCATCGTCGATGTGGTCTTCAAAGAACATTTCTCTCATTTTGAAAAAGGTCATACCTGTGAGTAGTGAATCGGACCCTGCCTGGTGCTGGGACCCTATGCGCTCCAGCTCCAGCTGAGTGGCCACTTCCTGCAGTCCACCCCTGAGGTTTTTACAACTCTTCATGAGGTACTTGATATCATAGATGACCGGAAAGAACAGTTGGAGAATCTCGAAGAAGTCGCGGGCTTCTTCGGGCAAAGGAGAGTTGGTGAGCATCTTGATGAAGTAGCCGAAGTCATAGCCGCTGTGAAAGGATAGCCACTTGACCCCTTCACACAGCACCACTCCCGATGTCATCAGGAGCTCCGCAAAATACTGGGTCTCGATCCCCTCTTCTTCATGTTTCTTGAACTGGATCCCGGACATGGTCAGGAGCTCTATGGAATCCTGGGCGTACACATCCTCCTTTAGATTGAATTTAAAGTTGAATTGCCACGTGGAGGTTCCCGGGGGGCACTCTCCTTGCTCGTTCATGAACGTCAGCCCCAGCTGGATGATCTTCAGCCAGTCCACATTGCACCTCAGCAGTTGGTACTGGTAGTCGGCGTAGCTTCTGAATTCTCCGACAGGTTTCGCCACCACACCTGGGAACTCCGTATCCATAGCCACGTAATTGTATTTCAGGATAACGGACCGCATTTTCTTCATCTCCTCGTCCAGGTTGCAAGCCCAAACTTCCCGGATCCGCGGGCTCTGCTCGGCACGGGCGGCTGGCATTCTGGGCTGAGGCGGGGCGCGCGGCGGGGAGCCATCGGACACTAATGACCGGCAGCAGCTTCTCATGGAGCTGAGTAAAAAATCGCCTCCCCAAACCCCTCTTTCATCCGCCTTTACTTTGGTACCTGCGCCGCGGCCGCTGCGATCGCGCTTCTGCGCCTCCTCCATCGCCGCCTCCTCTTCACCACAGAGACTGCCTTCTGTGGCTGCGCCCCCCCACCTTCCCTCCGTCCCTCCCTCCGTTCAGTCTTCCCCCCCTCCCCAACGCCCCCAGCTGGGCGCCTCCTTTCTCCCAAATGAAAGTCTAGGAAGGGCGCTGCGCGGTGACGTCAGCCTGTCTGTGTTCCGAGATTGTGATGGAGCTGCTGGCTATTATTATACGACATACCAGGAGACACGCGCGCGCGTTTCTAGGAGACCCCGGCAAGACGTCAGCCCCTTGTAGGGAGGAGGGGGTGCTTTCGTGTTGCGCAGTCCCCCCGGTCCCCTGCTTCGTGCCCGTCCCCCGCAATCTGTTCCCCTCTTTCCCCCCGCCGCTGCCCAGCCCCGGAGCCTTTTGCTGAGATGATGGAGGGAAGGATGAATGAATGGATGGATAGAGTGAGAATGCCGACTAGCAGCCAGTTAAGCTCAAAATTACATACGAGAAGGAAGAGGAGGAGGAGGAGGAGAGAGGAAGGGAGGGAGAGAGGGAGAGGGGATTGCCTTTGGGAAATGGCAAAACGCTTTTAGTGACTGCTTTTAATTTCTGTACATGAGACTTAAAGGGTTCCCTTATTAGACAATTTTGTCCTGTAATGTCCAGCCTTAATCTGAGAGAATGAATGAACAAATGAAAGAATGAATGAAGCCTGCATTTATGAAGCACTACTATGTGCAAAGCACTGTGCTAAGGGGAGGGGGGGAAGGGGGAGGGAGGCAGGGAGTACAGAATAAGAGCCCCTGCTCTTATAGAACTCATCTATAATGGGAAGAGAGCTAATGATCAATATTCCCCATCAATTAAAATACACTCCCTTTTAGGCTTGACAAGATTGCTCCCCTAAATCCTAAGTGAAAATCACAGTATACTTTCTGTACCCCTCCTCACACAGATCCGGAGGGCATGGATGGGAAAGTACTTTGAGGAAGTTAAACCTTCCCAACATCACTGTGTGTATTTATTTCCATAGGGAACCACTGACCAGCTTCTGCTACCTGCTGTACACCTGCTGCAGGGGCTGTATGGGTGCCAAGGCCATGCTGGAAGTCATGCCCCCATTCCCCTGGGCTGCATCACAGAGGCTTGAATGAGATTGTGTAAAAAAATAATTAGTAAATATTAAATCATTATGTAAATATGAGCTGTGATGGGGCAGCTGGCTGAAAGGAGAGGACAACATGGGGGAAAGATTCAAAATGCCATATACAAAAGCGTATGGTCTGGCTGCCTTGAAGATCAGGGTTCCCCTTTCCAGCAGAGGCTGTATGATCAGTTATCAAATACATGATATCAGGTGCACTTGGTTCTTTTCAACAATGAGGTGATTCAGTCCATTTCAAATAGATTTGTGACAGCCATCTGCATCCAGAGAACTATAGGAACTGAATGTGGATCCCAACCTAGTATTTTCATCTTTTTTGTTTGTAGTTGTTTCCTTGCTTGTTTTTTTCTCTCTTATTTTTTTTTCCTTTTTGATCTGATTTTTCTTGTGCAACATGATAAATGTGGAAATATGTTTAGAAGAACTGCATATCTTTAACCTGTGTTAGAAAGCTTGCTATCTAGGAGAAAGGGGAGTTGGCAAGGAAGGGAAAAATTATGAAACACAAAGTTTTTCAGGGGTGAATGTTGAAAACTATCTGTGCATGTATTTTGAAAAATAAAAAAGTATTATAAAAAAGACACCTCTCCAGGAAAATTGACATATCTTGAAAAGTAAATAAATAAAAAATCAAACATGATATTTTAAAACCAAAAAAATGTATATATTATCAAGGATTCCTTTTGCTGTGTGGGTTAGACTAGACTAGTGTAGGTTAGGACATTGAACTCCTTTCCAAATCTCAGTTCTGGAATTCTTTTGTAAATACCTAGAGTACTGGACTTTGGGGGTGGGAAGAGCCTTCTTCCAATTCCAATGCTGATACTTCCTAGCTGTGTGCAAGTCTCTTTACCTTTCTGAGACTCGATCCTCTCATCTGTAAAGTGGGCATAGCAACTGCCTCACAAAATCATTGTTTATAAAATTTAAAGTGGCTGGAGTCAGTGCTGCCTACAGCCTACCTGCTACCCATCTTTCTATTCTACGTGATATGTTGGTGCCAACCAGTATTCTTTTTTTTACACATATACAATGGAGAATTCTTTTTAAATGTGTTAAATATATGTTAAATCCAATATATGTATGCATATTTATACAGTTATCTTGCTGCACAAGAAAAATTGGATCAATAAGGAAAAATACCTGAAAAAGGAAAAAAAGTGCCAACAACAACAGAAAGAGTGAGAATGCTATGTTGTAGTCCACACTCAACTCCCATGATCCTGTCTTTGGGTATAGATGGCTCTCTTCATCACTGAACAATTAGCACTGGTTTGAATCATCTCATTGTTGAAGAGACTCGCATCATCAGAATTGATCATTATATAGTCTTGTTGTTGCAGTGTATAATGATCTCCTTGTTCTGGTCATTTCACTTAGCATCAGCTCATGTAAGTCTCTCCAGGCTTCTCTGAAATCATCCTAATGGTTGTTTCTTACAGAACAATAATATTCCATAATATTCATATACCACAATTTATTCAGCCATTCTCCAATTGATGAGCATCCACTCAGTTTCCAGTTTCTGGCCACGACAAACAGGGCTGCCACAAACACTTTTGTACATCTGGGTCCCTTTCCTTTCTTTAAGATCTCTTTGGGATATAAGCCCAGTATGCACAGTTTGAAAACTTTTTGAGCATAGTTCCAAATCGCTCTGCAGAATATCTGGATGTATTCACAATTCCACCAATAATTCTTAACCACAATTCAACCAATAATGATCCCAGTTTTCCCACAGCCCCTCCAACATTCAGCATTATCTTTTCCTGTCATCCTAGCCAATCTGACAGGTGTGTAGTGGTATCTCAGAGTTGTCTTAATTTGCATTTCTCTGGCCAATAGTGATTTGGAGCATCTCTTCATATGACTACAAATAGTTTCAATTTCTTCATCTGAAAATTGTCTTCGTATCCTTTGACCAAATGGTCAATTGGATCAAAAATCAATTGGAGAATGGTTTGATTTCTTATAAATTAGAGTCAATTCTCTATATGTTTTGGAAATGAGGCCTTTATCAGAATCTTTGACTGTAAAAATGTTTTCCCAGTTTATTGTTTCCCTTCTCATCTTGTCTGAATTAGTTTTGTTTGTACAAAAGCTTCTCAATTTGATACAATCAAAATTTTCTATTTTGTGATCAATAATGCTCTCTAGTTCTTCTTTGGTCACAAATTCCTTCCTCCTCCACAGGTCTGAGAGGTAAACTATCCTATGTTCATCTAATTTATTTATAATCTCATTCTTTATGCCTAGATCATGAACCCATTTTGGCCTTATCTTGGTGTACGGTGTTAAGTGTGGGTCATTGCCTAGTTTCTGCCATACTAATTTCCAATTTTGTCAGCAGTTTTGGTCAAACAGTGAATTCTTATGCCAAAATTGAAAACTTAGCTTCCAATTACTTTTTGGTCTATTTACCCCTAGCTTTTTTTTAAATGTAGTTTTTATTGCATCATGATCTGAAAAGAATGCATTTACTATTTCTGCCTTTTTGCATTTAAATTTGAGGTCTTTATGATCTAATATATTGTCATTTTTTGTATAGGTTCCAATAACTTCTGAGAAGAAAGTGTACTCCTTTCTGTCTTCATTCAGTTTTCTCCAAAGTGCTATCATACCTAACTTTTCTAATATTCTTTTTACCTCTTTAACTTTTCTCATTTGTTTTGTAGTTTGATTCATTTAATTCTGATTCCTTTAATATCCTTTAATATACTCTTTAATATCCTTTAGGAAATTAGATGCTATGCCACTTGGTGGATATTTGTTTAGTATTGATATTGCTTCATTGTCTATGCTGCCCTTTAGCAAGATATAGGTTCCTTCCTTATCTCTTTTAATTAGATCAATTTTTGCTTTTGTTTGATCTGAGAATAGGATGGCTACCACTGCTTTTTTGACTTCACCTGAAGCATAATAGAGTCTGCTCCAGCCTTTTACCTTTACTCTGTATGTATCTCTCCCTGCTTTAAATGTGTTTCCTGTAAACAACATATTATAGAGTTCTGGCTTTTGATCCAATCTGCTATCTGCTGCCAATTTATGGGAGAGTTCATCCCATTCACATTTATGGTTAAAATTACTAATTCTGTATTTCCTGCCATTTTATTATCCCCAGATTATGCTTTTCTTTTTCTTACCCCTGCTACCCCCTCCCCTGTATTAAACTTATGAGCACCACTTGCCTCACGCAGCTCTCCCTCTTTAGAATCCCTCCCACCCCCTTTGAATCCCTTCCCCTTTCTTATACCTTTCCCTTATTATTCTTTTCCTTTTTCCTTTTCCTCTCCCACTTTTTAATGAGGTGAGAGAAGTTTCTCTATAAACCAAATGTCTAATATTTTCCTTTTGAGCCAAATCTGATGAGAGTAAGATTCACACAATGTTCCTCCCCCTCCCTAAATTCCCTCAGATATGATATTTCCTTTGCCTCTTTGTGGGATGTAATTTGCCTCTTTTTATGTCCCCCTTTCCCTTTTTCTGATCCCCTTTCCATTTCTACTTCCCTTTTTATATCAGTAAAATCAAATTATATATGCACTCTTTATGTATGTCCATAACAGAAATACAGTTCTCAAGAGTTATTTTTATCTTTTTCTTCTTCTCTTGAGTCCTATAGTTGGAGGTCAAATTTTTTGTTTAGCTCTGGTTTTTTCATTAGAAACAAATGGAATTCACCTATTTCATTAAATGTCCATCTTCTTCCCTGGAAGAAAATGCTCAGCTTACTTGGGTAGTTCATTCTTGGCTGTATTCCAAGTTCTTTTGCCTTTTGTAATATCAGATTCCAGGCCCTTCAATCTTTAATGTGGAAAAACCTGAGTGAACTTTAATGTGGCTCCTCGGTATTTGAATCGTTTTTTTTCTGGCTGCTTGTAATATTTTTTCCTTAGTTGTATAGTTCTGAAATTTATTCCGTGGAGTTTTTATTTTAGGGTCTTTTTCAGAAGGTGTTAGACGAATTCATTAAATGCCTATTTTACCTTCTGATTCTATTACATCTGGGCAGTTCTCTTGGATGATTTCCTGCAAAATAGTGTCTAGGCTCTTTTTTTCAATCATAATTTTCAAGGAGTCCAATAATCCTCAGATTATCTCTCCTAGGTCTATTTTCTAGGTCCCTTGCTTTTCCAAGTAGATATTTAACATTTTTTCTATTTTTTCATTTTTTTGTTTTTGCTTGACTGATTCTTGATGTTTCAACGAATCATTCTTTTTTATTTGTTCAGTTCTGAGTTTTAATGAGTTATTTTCTTCATTACCTTTTTTTACTTCTTTCTGTATATGTCCAATTGAGTTTTTAAATTTTAAATTTTTTCCCATTTCACTAATTTTTTTTACTGAGTTATTTTCTTTTTCCAATTCACATTACTGGTCTAAGGGCTTCCATCTCCTCTTTATGAGAAAACTGTTTTAGATGTCTAACCCCTTGAAAAAGAGCCCCAAAATAGACATTAAAACCAGAGATTTAACCTCTGGTCTACCAGTAATTTGTGGTTGGAACAACTGAACCAGTCACCTCCAGTCTTTATGCCTCATTTTTCCTATCTATCAAGTGAGCAGTTTGTGCTTGATTATTTCTAACGTCCTTTCCATTCATTTTCTCACTTTAATAGTATTTTATCTTTAAATACATGTAAAGATAGTTTTCAATATTCACTTTTGTAAGATTTTGTGTTCCAACTTTTTCTCCCTCCCTCCCTTATCACCCCTTCCCCAAGAAAGCAAACAATCAGAAATAGCTTAAATATATGCAATTCCTTTAAACATATTTACACATTTTTCATGTTGTCCATGAAAAATCAGAACAAGAGGGAAAAAACATGAGAAAGAAAAAAAAAACAAAGAACTGAAAATATTATGAAATGAAAATACTATACTTCTCCAAAGCACTCCTAATAGACCTTAAACAGAAAATGCCATCTGCATCCAGAAAAAGAACTAAGAAGACTGAATGTAAATCAGCATGTCCTAAGTTCACTTCTTTTTACTGTTTTTATATCTCCATGGTTTTTCCTTTGTAGTCAGATTTTTCTCTCCCAATATGTATATTAAACATAAATAAATGTGCTAGGAAAAAAAAAGAAAAATCAGATGGTTTACAGCCTGTGTTTGACATCTTCAGAACTCAAAAAAAAAATTTTAAGTGCTACATATAGTAAATTAGAAGAAAAATAAATGCAGCACTATTCAATAACTCAATAAACAACCTCAAAAAAGGAAATACTATGCTTCAATTCATATTCAGACTCCATCTATCTCTCTCTGCATGCGATGATGTTATTTTCCATTCCAAGTCTATTGGAATTGCCTTGAATCACCACATTGTGAAGAACATCCAAGTCAGTCAAAGTTGATTATCATATAATCTTGTCATTACTGGGTGTAATTTTCTCTTGGTTCTGCTCGCTTCACTCAGCACTAGTTCACGTAAATATTTCCAGGCTTTTCTGAAATCAGTCCACTCACCATTCCTAATAGAACAATGATGCTCCATAACTTTCATATACCATAGCTTCTTTACCCATTCCCCAAATGATAGGCATCTACTCAATTTTCAGTTCCTTGCCACAGCAAAAAAAAAGCTACTACAAACATCTTTCTACAAATGGGTCCTTTTCCTTCTTTCATAATCTCTTTGAAATAAAGACCCAATAGTGACACTGCCGGATCAAAAGGTATGCACAGTTTGCATAGCCCTTTGGGCACAGTAACAAATAGCTCTCCACAATGTTTGGATCATTTCAAGCTCCACTAACAATGCATGAGTGTTTGCCCTCCAATATTTATCATTATCTTTTCCTGTCACCTTAGCCAGTGTGAGACATCCTTTCCATTCTAACATTCAAAGCTCTACTATCCCTCCCAGCTCTGATATTCTTTGTTTTTAGGCCCTAGGTTCTCTTCCAGCTCTGACATCACATATTCTGTATTCTAGGGATGTTTCTGGCTCTGACTTACTAGGGTCTCTTCCATTTCTCATGTTCCATATACTAAGCTCCCTCACCTGTCTACCATCTGACATTCTAGGTGCTCACCGCCTCTTGGGTTGTGATAGTCTCTACCCTGTAGCCCTTTCTTTTTCTAATAGTGTATGTTTTAAGGCTCCTTCCTCCTAGTTCTGACATGCAAGGCCCCTCTCAATTCAAACAGTCATGTTCTAACACTGTGTTTTGACATTGTCTATTCTGTAATTAGAAGACAACTTGAATTTATTGAAGTTTTTCTTGGGTCAACATTCTTTTAAGCACATCTCATTTCCTGGCTACGTCCTTCTCTGTTCCATCCCCACACCATGCCCGGCCTTCTGGGGATCAGACTGCCCTGAAAAGCACACATGGAGCATCTCTTCCTCCAGAGTTACCTTGCGTTCTCTGGCTTCTGAGAACCTCCCCATTTCGGTTCTTTGAGAACGCTGAAGCCATCATTGGGTCACGTGAACAGAGCAAATGCTTCTTCCCGGGGCAGAAACGTTCTAATAGGAGTCCGGCATAATGGATAGAGCACTAGATTAAACTAAAAGAAGCCTGAGTTCAATACTTCAACAACAATACTATATGATGACCAGTTCTGATGGACCAGGCCATCCTCAGCAACGAGATCAACCAAATCATTTCCAATGGAGCAGGAATGAACTGAACCAGCTATGCCCAGAAAAAGAACTCTGGGAGATGACTAAAAACCATTACATTGAATTCCCAATCCCTATATTTATGCCCACCTGCATTTTTGATTTCCTTCACAAGCTAATTGTACAATATTTCAGAGTCTGATTCTTTTTGTACAGCAAAATAAGGGTTTGGTCATGTATACTTATTGTGTATCTAAGTTATATTTTAATATATTTAACATCTACTGGTCATCCTGCCATTTAGGGGAGGGGGTGGGGGGGGTAAGAAAAAATGAAAAAAAAAAAAAAGAAGAAGAAGCCTGAGTTCAGATTCTGCCCCACACAGATCTATGACCCAGGGGATATCATTTCTGCTCTTTGTGCCTCAGATGGCTCATCTGCAAAATCAGGGAGAGCTTGGACTCCCTGGTCTCTGAGGCCCTTTCCAATGCAGAAATGTATGATCTTTTCATCCTCCAATTGTGTAAGTCCTCCCCCCTTCCACCACACACAGAGGAGTGAGAACTCTACTATTTTTCTTGGAGAGGGAAGAAGGGTTCTAGGTCCCTCAAGTCATCAGTGTGGACAGCAGAACCCAGGCCAGTTCTAGGGGCCAGCGGAGTCCCCCGGGGCATCCGGGCCAAGCAATTGGTGTCTGTGGCTGGTCCGAGATGCTAAAGTCTGTCCCAAGGGAAGCTTGTCTGGAGGAGCCTCTTGGGCAGAGCCACCCCAGAGCTGCTCCTTGGGCAGCCGGGCCGGGAGCGGAAAGCCCAGTGGGAGGCTCCGGGAAGGGAAGATGGGCCGGGCCGCCGGCAGGAGCAGCGGGGGAGCAGCCAAGAAAGCCTGAAGTCTGGGGGGCAGAAGGGGCCAGGCAGGCAGGAATCCCAGGGACTGGCAGCCCAGGCTGTGGGACACTGGGGGGGGTGCCGAAAGGGCAGGGAGGGCCTTCAGGTACCAGGGCTGCCATCCCTCGGTCCCCAAGCCTTCCCATCACAGACCCTCGGGGAGGGAGGGGCCACAGAGGCCGGGCTCCCTCCCAGGCCCAAGTAGCAGTCCCCTGCACGAAGCTCGGGCCTCGTGGGCATCCAGCCAGCGCTGGAGAACAAGTCCTTTCCTCCTGGGGGGGAGGTGCCGCTTCCCCTTTGAGGCAGCTGCCTCACGGGGGGGGGGGCGGGCATTCAGCCTGACTCCCCCACCTCCCCACAGCCAGAAAGAGCCCTCCAAGCCTCTCAGTCCTCCCTCTGCTCTCCCCTCCAGAGAGGCCCCAAGGGTGGTCCCTGGGGATCAGGGCGGCCTCTCTATGGGGATCCCTCTGGGCCTCATCCGGAAAGGGATGGCAGAGGGGGTAGCACCCCAAGAGCCCGAGTAAGATGGCAGCTCCCCCAGGCTACTAAAAGCTGGGAAAGTCATAGCCAGGATGCGGGACCAGGCCCCCGGAGCCAAAGCCCTGATCTGGGCATTTTGTGGCAGAAGTTGGTCACTTCAGGGGGTGCAGCAAGAGGTAAAGAGGCAGATAGAGATGCAGGTGAGGGGCCACGGACATGAGAAACCTTGGCCAGGAACTGCCCTGGGGAGGGAATGTGGGGGTGCCCGAGGGAAGGCCCTGCTCTCTGTCAGTTTGGGGCCCTCCAGGACCCTGGCTCAGAGGTCAGGCAGGTCAGGCAGGCAGGGAGCGGGCAGAGGGGTTGGGGGGGGGGCAGGGCGCGAATGGAGCCCGTCAGTGTGATGGGCCAGTGTCCAAGGCAGGGACCTCCAGAGAGCCCCCGGGGGGTGGGGGCAGAGTAGGGAAGGAGAACTGCAAGTCCCAGGTTTGAAGTGGAGGAAGCCCCAGGAGATATCTCGGGGGCGGGGGGAGCTGCTCAAGGGGATGCCCAGGAGATTTAGAGGAATGCTGTCATCCCATCAGGGAAGTTACAGCGGCCTTGGTGCTCCCTTGGAGAAGGAAATGGGATCTCTTTATTTTAGTTATAACGGGAATCTGCAGTACAATTAATGCATTTCACATTAAGAGGCATGGGAAAGTGAAAAGCCAAGGGGTGCGGGGCCTACAAAACTAGGGACCCCCTGCCCTGAGCCAACCCTCTGCACCCCTGCACCCAGGAGGAGAGATGTGGAGCCCTGTCCTTCCCCCAAACACTTTCTGCTACTCACCCAGGGCCAGATTCCTGGCTCCTTCTCTCTTTCCACAACCAAGCACAGGCTGGTGGCTCCCCCACTTTGGCCCTCTGTTCCCCTAGCTCACACAATCAGACTGTGTCTCTAGTCCCACACAATCAAGGGAAACTACACAATTATTCCTAAGGGTAAAATTGGATGGCCATCTCCAGAAAGGTCAAAATCTCTGGAGAGGACCTAGTCTGGGCATTTTTTCATTAATTAAATAACAAATTAATTATACTAAATAATTCATTGCTTTAATTAAATGCATTAATTACAAACAAAGTTACTATTCTTTATTACTAAAATTCTTTTTGTTTTAAATTTTAGGTTCTCAGTTCTCTCCCTCCTTCTTGCCCCTCCTCCAATATGATATCAGTCAGAAATTGGAAATCACACCAACCTATTTCCATGTTACCATATCACAAAAGTAAGAAAAATAACCAAAGTGAAAAATTATACTTCACTGTGCGTTCAGAGTTCCTCAGTTTTCTCTCTGGAACAGGTCAATGTTTTTGCATCATGAGTCCTTTGGAATTGTCTTGATTATTGTGTGATCAATGTAGCACAGGTGATCATCATCACAGCATTGCTGTTCCTGTACATAATGATCTCTTATTTCTGGTCACTTCAACTTGCGTGAATTCATATAGATCTTCCTAGGTTTTTCTGAAACTATTCTCCTGACCATTTCTTATAACATAATAGTACTCTAGCCATATGCCACAGATTGCTTGACCATTCCCCAATTAAGAAGCATCTCATCAATTTCCAGTTCTTTGTTACCACAAAAAGAACTGGTATAAAAATTTTCGTACATATAGCTCTCTTTCCATTTCCTTTTATCTCTTTGGACACAAACTTGATAATGATATTACTGGATCAAAACATGCACAGTTTTATAGTCTTTGGGGTATAATTTCAAATTATTCTCCAGAACGGTGGGACCAGCAGCCAAATCCACCAATAATTCATTAGTGCGCTTATCCCCTCCAGTGTTTGTCATTTTTGATAGTATCTCATAGTTGTTTTCATTTGCATTTCTCTAAAAATTTGTGATTTAGAACAATCTTACATATAACTATAGATAGCTTTGCTTTCTTCTTCTGAAAGTTCCTTATTCATATCCCTTGACAACTGATCAGTTGGAAAATAGCTCTTATTTTTATAAATTTGATTCAGTTCCTGATATATTTGAGATACGAGATATTTATCAGAGAAACTTGCTGTAGAAGTTTTGATATTCCTTCATTATCTATGGTACTTTTTGGCAAACATAGTTTTCCTGTTTATCTCTTTAATTTGGTCTATTTTTGCCTTGTCTGAGATCATGATTCGTACTTTTGCCTTTTTTTTTTAATTCAGCTGAAGCAGAATAAATCCTGCTCCAGTAACTTACTTTAAAACTCTGTCTTTTAGTGTAAACAGTGTATTGTTGGATACTGGTTTCTAATCCACCCTGATATCTACTTCTGTTTTATGAATGAGCTCATCCCTTTCAAATTTATGGCTATTACTAACTACATCTTTCTCTCCATGTCTCTTTCTTCTTCCTCTTTCTCCTCCTTCTCTTCTTCCTCTTCCTCCTCTTCCTTTTCCTCTTCCTCCCCATCCTTCTCCCTTTTTAATCCTGTCCCTTCTCAAAGATCTATTTTGCTTCTAACAACTGTCACCCATGATCTGCCTTTCTTCTTGTCATTCCTCCACTCCTTTCCTTTATTCTCTTTTATTATTTCCCCACTTTGTAAGAGAGATTTCTATACACAGTGGGACATATGTATATATTCTTCCCTCTTTGAACCAATCCTGATGAGAGTGAGACTAACTCTCCCTTGCCTCATTTTCCCTGTCACTGTAAAAGTGACATGTCTTTGCATGGCTCTTTTATATGAGGAAATCTTCCCCATTCTCCCTCTCCCTCCTAATTGCTCTTATGATGATAAAGCTCTTAGGAGCTACATGTATTACCTTCACATATATGGATCGTAAACAATCTAATCATATTGAGGACCTTATGATTTCTCTTTCCCCTTTACGCTTTGATGCTGTTCTAGAGTCTTGTGTTTAGGAATGCTTATAATTTCTCTATTTCATCAAATGTCCATTTCCCCCCAAAATGATGAAACTGTTTTTGTGTATACTTTATTCTTCATTGCAATCCTAGCTCTTTGCCTTCCTGAATATCCCATTTCACCATCTCTGCTCCTTTAAAATGGAAGCTGCTAACTCTTGTATGATGCTGACTGTGGCTCCAGGATATTTCAATTGTTTCTTTGTGGCTGTTTGAAATACCTTGTCCTTCCCCTGGGACCTCTGAAATTTGGCCATAACAATCCTAGGAGTTTTCATTTTGGGATCCCTTTCAGGAGGTGATTGGTGGGGGTTTTTTTCAATTTCTAAGATACCAGGGGAAGTTTTCTTGAATAATTTCTTGAAATAATACCCAGTGTCTTTCTTTGACCATGAGTTTCAGGTAATCCAATAACTCAAATTAATTCTCATCCATCTAATTTCCAGTTCAATTGTTTTTCTGATGAGATTTTTCACATTTTTCTATATGTTCATTTTTTTTTTATTTTATTTTATTGCAGAAAGCAAGCTACCATCCACTGACACAGGCTGTGGATAGGAGGGACAGTGTCGGGAAGCAATACCCGGCCATCACTTTCCAGAGAGCACGACCTACAAGATTACTATAAGTTACAGAGACTATTGTGTATATAGGAGCTTAAGGATTGGGGGGGGGGCAGTATTTGAAATCAGGAGGAAGAGGGAAAATGGCTCACTGGTGGTAACTGTTCTTTTGTATTAACTATGTATGAACTGGTGTCCATCAGGCTGCCATCCCCCAACTTTTCTGCCAATACTCATATGCCCCAGCCCTGCTGGAGGAAGTCCTGAATCCCTATTCTATTCTGGCCCTTATGCCTGCTGCTCTCCACCTTCTTTGATAGGATTGTGGGAAGGGGCATCTACATTTCTTTAATCTCCTCTCATAGAATGTTTGCCACTTCTCTTTCAAAAGCAAATACACTTGTGTTCTTGCTCAGTCCCTTCTCCATGGGACTTGGGGCTGGCCACCAGGGATTGTTCCCAAGAGGGCTTTGTGCTACCCAGGGGCCCTGCCTATCATGTCTTCATGATATCTTAACTGCCAGATCTCTTTTCTGTCTTTCTCTTCTCAGAGGGACATCATTTGTCTATGTCCCCAGGTGCCTTGAGGTTCCAGTAATTTGTCACTCATTAGAACTTCCTCATTATTATGGCAATTAGAAGGAGTATAAATAGACAGAAGGCAGCTTATTGTTGTTCAGTTGCTCAGTAACATTGGACTTTATGTGATGCTATGGATGTATATCCATAGGATTTTCTTAGCAAAGACATTAGAGTGGTTTGCTATTCCTTCTCCAGTGTGTTCCCATTTTACAGATGAGGAACTGAAATAAATAAGGGTTGAGTAACTTGCCCATGGTCATATGACTAATAAGGTCTAACGCCAGACTTGAACTCAAATCTCCCTGGATCTAAGTTCAGTGCTCTATCTACTTCACACCCTGTCTATGGCTAGTAAAAACAACAGCATCAAGCCAGTAACCCCAGGAGTATACAAAATCAGATAGGGAGGCTATGGCTGTAGTCACTGCCTATAGTAGTAGGGCTGGGATTCCAAGCAGGCTTTTTGATATTCAAAGCTCGTCTTCTGGCTGAGAGAAGTGATTGTTTCTATTATATTAATAGCCAATTATTAAATTAAGATTAAGGCTTTTTCTCTCCATTTTCTCATGCAAGGACCAGCCCCTAATCAGTCAGTCTCTGAAGGACATTTCTGATAAATGAGATTTTTTAAATCTTCAGGGAACATTCTCCTCGATCTTGTACAAGATTCCAGTGAACTAGAAGATCTTACTTCTGTTTAAAGTGTAAATAGAATGTAATCTAGGTGAATTTCAGTCCTAAAACATTAAATCTATGCTCTTGAGGTTCCCCCCCCCATTGTGGTTTAGTGTCACCCAGCTCATGAAAAAGACTGACAGGGAAACTCTGGGTAGAGAAGGATTCCTTTGTCCAGATGATTCTCATGATCAAGCCCATGTTTTCAGCAGGAGGAGGGCTTTGAGCCTATCTCCTCCATAATTTTCCATGAATCAGGTTATTTTTCACCTATTAGGGGCACCCCCTTTTCCAAAGGTATTTTCAATTACCTCCATGGTTTTGTCTTTGCTTATGGAGAGAGACTACTGATTAATTTATTGATTATCAAATAATCTAATATATAAATTGATTATTAGTTACCCAGAAACTGTCTCTCAGACTTTTCATTCATCTTGTTGCCTCTGAACCCTGTTCTCCAAGCCTCTCCAACTGATTCATTACGTTCTGAACAAAGCCATCTTTCTCTTTTTGGGCAATACCAACATTCTCAAATGTGAGGTGTATATTCTGTGGCCTTAGTTCTCTCTCTACATTCACAGTCATTTATTTAGGGCCTTCGGTGGGTCCACAGGATTATACAATCCTAGATCTAGAGCTGGGAGGGACATCAGAGACTATCTAGTCCAATCCCCTCATTTTATGGAGGTGATTTGTCCAAGGTCATGCACTAGATTATAGATGGAGAACTATAAGGGATATCCGAAGTTATCTACTCAACCTACTCAATTTATAGAGGAGAAAAATGAGGCCAGAGAGAATTTGCTTCAAGTCACACATAGGAATATAGACCTTGTGCTGAAAGGGCTATCACAGGTTATGTAATGAAACCTCATTTTACTGATCTTGGGAAGGAAGCTCAGAGGCTTTAAGTGTTTTGCTCAGGGTTACACAGATCATTAGTGACAGAGACCGGGAATCTTTGATCCCAAATCCAAGCTCCTTCCATTCTGCCACAAAATGGTCCCCTTGCCAATCCCCACTTCCTCTTTCTATGTCCATGGAATGAATGTTGTTATAAAAACCAATTTGGTGACTCCACAATGAGGGAAAATGCCAAAGGAAAAAAAAAGAGAAAACCCATTGAGTTCTGGGAGGCAAGTGGAGACTACATTTTTCAGGGATTGCTCTTTCCTTAGTCCTCACCCTTCCTCTTTCTCATTCTCTATCTTCTCCTCTCCACAGAGCTTAGCCCTGTATTGCATGACTAATGGGATTTTTCTATAATGAACTGACTTAAAAGCCAATGCACAAGGGACTGATAATTCAGATTTTATTTGGCCATCATCTACTCAGTGCTTTCTCAAATTGCTTGAGCCCAAGAAGTCATTGCTAATTATCACAACTTTCACAAAGGCTAAATTCTTGAAAATTTTCCTTTCTCTCCTGCCCCTTGCCAGACCTCGGAATGAATGGAAAGTAGAACAAAATACTTTGTTGAAATTTACATCGGCTCTTTTCTAAGCACAGAAGAGTCACTGTCAATGGCTCTGTGGTATTTTGAAACTGGTCACCTGGCAGCAAAGGGCATCTAAACTCATGTTTTCCATTATTCTGTTTTCTTACCCTAGTAGCTGCAGAAAAAAAGGAGATTTCTATGAAGTTATCACCCTGGACCCAGCTTATATAGACAAGTGTCTTTTTATTCTTTGATGCCAATACTAGATACACTGATGCCTAGTTTAATCCTCGGATATGTGGAGCTGGGTGAGAAAGAGATAAGTGTAATCCCATCAGACTTTGGTAGGCCGAATGTTTTCCTGAGAACTAGAGAATGGTAGTACTACCATGTCATCTTAGGCCCTTCTGATACATGATTGAATTCACTTGCTTCCAGGATAGTGTACATACAGGAGATTTATATCATCTTAGGTGCTGAAATGATGATTTTTATAGCTGTTACGATCTCATAACCTAAGCTGCTGGTTTAAATCCTTTCAAACCTTTAATATCAACAAGAGTCAAAGCTGGGGTAAAGGAAGTGACACTTTCAGAATAGAGTTCTGTGTAGACAGGAAGCCAAAGAATTTAGTTCAGGCCAATAAGGATCTCCCTAGGGCTGAGTAGAGGAATCTTTCCATTTAGGGCAAGTTATTTTTCCATTAACATCAAAAAGCCCTTGTAGACGTTGGGTGATTCTTTGCATTGCATATTGTAACACTGGAATGACTCAAAATGTTTTGTGGACTCTCATAATCAAACAGGATAGAAGGACATGAACAGATGAATAGCAACTCAGACAAGGATAGAGCCACATGGGAACAGACCTGTAGCCAGAGAGGTCCCTCAGCATCAACCAAGAAGGCCTAGTCAGGAAAGTAGAAGTAGAACTGTGACCCACTGGCAAGCTTGTGGAAACTCTTCAGAACCTATTGTTTTTACAACTGGAAATAAATAAGCCTTAAGCCCCTTAGCCTTGTATAACAGGAGTCGTTCTAGGAGTAGGACTGTTTTAGGACAGCATTTAATTTCTGGTGACAATTTCCCTCAAAACTGAGGAGCAAGCATGAGTGGAGGGAAGTGTTATGGGCCAGAACTCTTGTACTTGAAACAAGGATTCTTACAAGGTGTTAAGTCAGTGGAATTGATAAGACGATGGTTATCTAGTTTAGCATGGTGCTTAATAGTTCTCTAGTTCAGTACATGTACTTAGTACTTAATATAGTTCTACAAGATTGACACCTATGATAATGTAATTAGATAGAGCATATAAGCTGGGACAAACTCAGCCAGGTTAGACTCAGAGACAGATTCATTCACTTCATCTCACACCACTGTGGTGGCTGGCCTGGCCTGCATTTCCTCCATTGAGACCAAGGCCCATCTGAAGGATGTCCAGAAAGCTAGCCAAAGCCCCAGGGCAAGGAGACGATAAAGAATTTGGACTTTAACATCTGGATATTCTTGTGGTGATTTCTTTACTGAAACAAAGGCTGCTCCAAGACCTCCAGAAAATCAACTAGAACATTACAGGGAAGGATCCACATTGGTCTGTGATGTTGCTAAATATTTTGGATATACTATTTGCACAAAAGAACTTACAAAAGGTGTATTAATTATCATTAAATTATCCGCTAATTGCATCAAAAACTGCTCTCTCCATCCCAAGGGAATTGGCTTGTTGGCCAACAATCAGGTGGTGTTTGACTCTTCAGGAGTCTTTCAGGAATCATAAGCCACAAGTTAAATTTTCCTCTGGTGGAAGGGTGGTGGTGATGGTAGTGGTGTGTGTGTGTGTGTGTGTGTGTGTGTGTGTGTGTGTGTGTGTGTAGATGAGCACTTAGGTGAAGTTAAATGCAAAACCTTGCATCTGTCCATCACGTATTCCTGGATCACAAACTAGCATACTCCAAGTTTCCCTGCTGAGGCAACCATCTGGGTCAATCTCACTAGTGTGATCTGCTTTTGTGGTAGACCCCTACCCCCATCCCAAGGACTCAGACCAGAGCTGGCCCAGAAATAGTCACATCCTCATTAATAACCTCATGGTAAAGGGAGGGGCATTCTTCATTGGTGACCCATTGGGGCAGGTCACAAATCAAAGAAATCATCAAGAGAAAGAGCAGGAGGCAGTTATTATTAATCAATCAATTTAATTGATCAGTTAATCAAATGGCTATTATTATATTAACGATAATCTCCTTCTCTCTTGCCCCAAATCCTTGTCTGCCTCTGATGTTGAGGTTCCAATGGCTTCCTGTTACATTAGTCTAAAGATCTCCCTTCTTTCTTTTATTGGATTGAGCGTATGATCTGTTCCCTGAGCCACTATCTTCTCTCAACAATCTACCTCCACTCCCTGTATCTTTCTATCATATTGGTCCACTCACCTCTGAAGGTGTATGAACAAGGAGAGAGTAATTTCTTAACTAATTCCTTGCTCCTTGTGGGTTCTTCTGGTTGCAGGTCAGGTGCCTGGGAGGAAAAATGAATGATTCTGGGGAGAGAAAATACTATGGACACCTTCCCCATATGAGTGATTTTACTAAAGGTGGGGGTTAGGGCATCTTCATTATTGCTGGCACCCCTGTATTTGTCAAGGCTGCCATAAGTAAAGGATCCCCATTTTCTCATGTTTTTGTGAACAAAAAGAAAGGGATGTCTGGATGTGGACTTATATAACCAGAAATATCTATCTTATTTAATACAGTCCTAGAAATCCTTGCAATAGCAATAAGACAGAAAGACCAAATGAGGAAAGAAGCATAAACAAAGAAGAACCAAAGTTATGGCTCTTTGTAGATGATGAGATAATTTACTTAGAAAATCTAGAAGAGTCAACCAAAACTTAAATCAAACAATAAATTTAGTAAAAATTAAGGATATAAAATAAATCCCATAATCTAGCAATATTCCACTATCTAAACCAAACCAAAAAGGTTAGAATGACAAAATCCATTCAAAAGAGGCATAGGAATTATAAAAGAAAAAAATGGGAATGTATCTTTCAAAATAATCTAGGAATTATATGAATCTAACTACAAAACACCTTTGGCAGAAAGACAGACCTAAATATTTAGAGAAATATTAAGTACTCAGGAGTAGGTTGAGCCAATACAAGAAATATAACAATATTATTATATGAAATGCCATTCCAAGTAATGGAAGCAATATTTTATGGAGCTAGAGAAAATAATTTTGAAATCCCTGATGTGAGAAACAAGACCAGACTCAGTTTTGAAGCCCGGGATTCAGAGAGTTTGAAGGCTGTAGCCTTTGATTCTCCAGAGAATCCAGATATTCTCTGGGCACACTTCCTTCAGGGAGAGTGTGCCAAATATAGAAATGAGAGCAAGTATTATGCTATTAGTCAACTCAGCCCCTCCCATCAGAGCTTGGATTGGTCTGAGCTCTTCAATATTACAGTCTTCTTTACCCACCCCTTACATGTAACTCCTTGATGTGTTACCATCTCTGGTCATACATTCCATGTTCAAAGATAATGACTAACCCTATCCTCAGAGTGTGTTGGTTCGTATCCATGAGGTTCATTAAGCATGTGTGCTTGCAAAAAGCTTGTGTCCTCCCATTGAGCCCAGATAATTTTGTTTAGCCAGTTTTATGCCTGGGCTCCCTTGTCAGAAACTGTTTCTTTTTTGAGTCACAAAATGATTGAGTGGAGATATTTTAACACCCCCTTCCTCATCCTTCTCAAAATACTTTGAGAAATTTATCAATCATTTCTAACACTGTGAAGGGATAAAAGATCAAGAACCCCAAGACTAATTTTTTAAAAGATGTCAAGGAAATGACATCAGTAACAGACCTCAAATTGTACTAGAAAGCAAGAATCAGTTGGTATTGATAAAGAGAGAGAGAGAGATAGTGTCAAAACACCCAGAAGCAAATAAACACAGTAGCATATTGAAACCAACAATCCTGGTTTCAAGGAAATGGCTACTTGATTAAAAATAAATAAATAAATCAATGAAAAACCTTCCAGGAATATGGAATTAAAGCAAAGAGTCAGCAGGTATAGGTAAGATATGTATGTCTGTATATAGCTACAGATGTATATATATAAATTTAACCTTTCTTAAACATATAGCCTGCTTGGGGATGGAGAGGGATTAAAAGGGAAAAAGGAATAAAGTAAAAAAAATGTGTAGCAGAGAACAAAAGAACAATTTACAAGGAGGTAAAGAAAAGGTGGACACTCATGAATATAATTTCTTATATTAATATATATTTTTTTCTTTTGAACTGGTATTTGTTGTTATATATTTTGAATCCTTCCTGATGTTTTGTTGAGTACATGACAATGTTCTCTTTTGTTTTGTATTCCTTTTCTGTTTTTCTTTTTTCTTATTCTGTTTCTTTAAATAAAATAAACTTGGGGAAAAAAGAATATAATGGAATATTCTTCTGCCTTAAGTCATGATGAAATGGCATTGACAGATAACTATATTATGGTGCAGAGTGAAGTGAGCAGAACTAGAACATTAAAAGAGAAAAAAATTGAAATCTACTGGAGTTCTGATTAATGCAATGATAGACCTTGAGTTCAGATAACAGAAAGTTAATCACACAAGCCACCCAGGACTGTTGTGATAGAGTTCATAGATTAAAATCCATAAAGAGAGGCACATCTGGATTTGGTCAATAGGGCAATTTCTTTCTGGAACCTGAGTACTTATTAGGTGGATCTGCTATTTTTATGGTTATAGAGTTTTAAATTTAATTTCCTAGAAGTTTTTAAAGATCAGGCTGCAAAAGCCAGTAAAACTGAACACAAATCCCAGGTGGCAACTGTCCTTTGTACCTTTTCAGTGGTTTCAGATGGGAAGTTGTTCAAACCTGGCGCCAGAAAGACACATTCTGCATCCACTTCCCTGACATACAGGACAACAAGGGAGAGGTTGGGATTTCTAAAAGGGATCGATTTTTGCCAAGTTGATAGATTTCAGAATTGATCATTGCAGTGATCAGTTATATGCACTCCACTTAAGACATGACATTTTCAGATATAGCTAACATGAGAATTTGAGTATGTCCATTTGTTTAAACAATTGTTTTGTTTTTCTCATGAGGTTGGCAGGAGGAAGGGTCGGGGGAGATTGGGATAAGGAGAAGAGGAAAATAAGAATGAGAAGAGGATGCTGACAGCTTGTTAAAAAAAATTTTTTTTTAAAAAGTAACAAAAGCAAGGTAGACGTCTACAGCTGTGAAAGCTATAGGCTGAACTTCTAAACTTAAAGAAACACAAGCTAGAGATCTGCAGATTCATAGACACTTACTTCCTTTCCCTTTTCAATATGTTTGATGAGGTATATGGAAATACTACATTGACTAGGTGTCCCTGGAGTTCAGAATAAAAATAAACACACTGAAATGAAAAGTCAGAAAACAAAAGGGGATGAGTGAATATGGGAGGTAAAGTACTCATTGTCTTTCTAAATACTTTCATCCGTAAGAGAGAGGAAGGAAAGAGCAAGAAGAAACATTGCATATGGGCAAAAAGCAATCCTGGAAAAGAAGCAATTCCAAAATGAGAAATTCTAATAATCAGCATGGGGTCAAAATTAAAAGGGTAAAACTGGAAGGCTGCTTAAAAAACAAACAAAAAACCAGTGAAATAACAAATCATTGGGTGATTTAACTATTTTTGAAAAAGGAAAATCAAATCCAGAATCACATGTGAAAAAGGATAACATGGAAGAGATGATTAGAAACAATTTTACCAGGTATGTGCCCAGAAATCTGATAAATGGATAATTATTTGTAAAAATATACCAGATGAAGAGAACAAACAATAAGGAACAAAAATATTGAATCCAAAGGGTAGAAAGGGAAGGGAATAAGGATTGATGAAGGTTGTAGGAACTATACTAAGTGCTTTACAAATATTATCTCATTTAAATCTCACAACATTGCTGCCAGGTAGATGCTAATATTATCCCCTTTTTACATTTGAGGAAACTGAGGCAGCCAGAAAAAAAGTGACTTGCCCAGGATCACATAGCTACTATGTGTCTGAAGCTGGAATTAAACGCAGGCCTTCCTGACTAGGCCCAGCCCTCTCTCTACTATGCCACTTAGCTGCTAGGGCTCTCTCTGCTGGACCAGGCTGCCTCCCATGTCCCAAGCAGAAGAAAAGAAAAGGGAATCAAGATGAAAAGAAGAGGCTCACATCTCTCCAGCACTAAGGGTTTCCAAACACAAACCTCATGAGGGAGAAGATACAAATATTATTGCCCCCATTTTACAGATGAGGAAATAGCATCAGCAAAGACTGAGGTGGGAGCTCCAGCCCAGACACCTGATGAGTTCCTTGTATGAGAGAAGAAATATGTAGCTCACGTGTAGAGTCCTTTAAAGTTTGCAAAGGACTCCACAGGCCTTGTTTCTTTTTTTTTTTTTTCTTTTTTTTTTAATAGCCTTTTATTTACAGGATATATGCATGGGTAACTTTACAGCATTAACAACTGCCAAACCTCTTGTTCCAATTTTTCACCTCTTACCCCCCCACCCCCTCCCCCAGATGACAGGATGACCAGTAGATGTTAAATATATTAAAATATAAATTAGATACACAATAAGTATACATGACCAAACCATTATTTTGCTGTACAAAAAGAATCAGACTCTGAAATTGTGTACAATTAGCTTGTGAAGGAAATCAAAAATGCAGGTGGGCATAAATAGAGGGATTGGGAATTCAATGTAATGGTTTTTAGTCATCACCCAGAGTTCTTTCTCTGGGCATAGCTGGTTCAGTTCATTACTGCTCCATTGGAAATGATTTGGTTGATCTCGTTGCTGAGGATGGCCAGGTCCATCAGAACTGGTCATCATCTAGTATTGTTGTTGAAGTATATAATGATCTCCTGGTCCTGCTCATTTCACTCAGCATCAGTTCGTGTAAGTCTCTCCAGGCCTTTCTGAAATCATCCTGTTGGTCATTTCTTACAGAACAGTAATATTCCATAATATTCATATACCACAATTTATTCAGCCATTTTCCAACTGATGGACATCCATTCAGTTTCCAGTTTCTAGCCACTACAAAAAGGGCTGCCACAAACATTCATGCACATACAGGTCCCTTTCCCTTCTTTCTGATCTCTTTGGGATATAAGCCAGTAGTAACTGCTGGATCAAAGGGTATGCACAGTTTGATAATTTTTTGAGCATAGTTCCAAACTACTCTCCAGAATGGTTGACAATTCCACCCACAACGCATCAATGTCCCAGTTTTCCAGGCCTTGTTTCACTGGGCCTCACAGAAACTCACCAAGGTCACTGTTACTGAACTTACAATGAAGGAAACTGCAGTCCAGAGAGGTCAAGGAATTGGCCTGTGGGCACACTGCTAGGAAGTGTCTGAGGTGAGATTCAGCTTTCTTCTGACCTCAGGTGCAATGCACATCCTGATTTCTCACAATGTCTCATCAATGCCAAAACTTGTCAATGTAGTGTCACCACAGTGACAGGTCCCCTGAGGTACAGGGGCTGAGACTGGTAAGAAAATTAAGGAATTGGGAAAAAGACTCCTTTCCTTTACTATGAAGAAAAGAAGAATGAGAAAGGTCAACACCTCAGCCCAGGATGAATAAGATGGTGATAATTAATGGAAGATAGAGAGGTTGCTCCTTCACTTTTTTCCATTTTCTCTGCCCAAGAACTTGGCCACTGGTCAGGGAAGCACAGAATAAAAATGTTCCATGATGGGCAGCAAAGAAAGCAAGTGAGGAGATGGGAAGAGAGTTCCAAGTTGCCTTTTATAATGGCAAGTCACTTGACCCAGGTGAACTCCATCCTACTAAATTAGGGAAAGCACAGACAGGTGTGAGCTTGAGCTATTATGAGAATTATGGGAAGGGATTTGGGAGATACTGGGAAGGAAATAGAGCTGTGAGGTTGAGTCATCAGGAGCCCATAATGACCAGTTATTCTCCAGAATAAACTTCACTTTGTGTACTTCAAGATCTTGCAGATGTGATCGCTGAAGTGCTAAGTGTCAGTGATAATGGAAAGCTTGGAAAGACCAGGAAAGATATCCAGGATGGGAAAAGGCCAAGGGTCCTTCTGATTTTCCAGAAAGGAGAGAGAATAGCATCGGTAAACTCCCAAGCCATTGAACGTGGCTTTGACTGCTGACAAAATTCTAGAAAGAGTGATGGAAGGGATAGCTGCTTACAACGTCTTACAAGACGTTGGTTTGACAGGAAAAAATAATGATGGATATTGGAGGGGATGTGGGAAAACTGGGAAACTAACAGATTGTTGCTTCTGGAGAGCAATTTGGAATTCTGCCCAAAGGGCTATCCAACTGTGCATACCCTTTGATCCAGCAGTGTTACTACTGGGCTTATATCCCCAAGAGATCTTAAAGGAGGGAAAGGGACCCACATGTATGAAAATGTTTGTGGCAGCCCTTTTTGTGGTGGCAAGAAACTGGAAGATGAGTAGATAGAATTGGAAAATTGGAAAATGGCTGAATTATGGTCTATGGATGTTATGGAATATTATTGTTCTGTAAGAAATGACTAGCAAGATGATCTCAGAGAGGCCTGGAGAGACTTACACGAACTGATGCTGAGTGAAATGAGCAGAACCAAGAGATCATTGTATACAGCAACAGCAAGATTATACAATGATTAATTCTGACAGACATGAATCTTTTCAACAGCGAGGTGATTCAGACCAGTTCCAATGGTCTTGTGATGGAGAGAGTCATCTGCACCCAGAGAGAGGACTGTGGGAACTGAGTCTAGATCACAACATAGCATTTCCACTCTTTTTGTTGTTGCTTGCTTGCATTTTTTTTTTTGCATTTTTTCCTTTTTGATCTGAATTTTCTTGTGCAGCATGATAATTGTAGGAATATATATATATATAGAAAAATTGCACATGTTTAACATATATTGGATTACTTGAGGAGGAGATGGGAGGAAAGCAGAGAGAAAAAAATTTGGAACACAAGGTTTTGCAAGAATGAATGCTGAAAATTATTTATGCATATGTCTTGAAAATAAAAAGCTTTAATTTAAAAAAAGACATTGGTCTGAGCCAAATTTCTGCCAGAATGTTCAGAAAAGGCTCCATGTGGTACTGTGACAGCTGGTAACTTAAAGACAATCCTGTTAAAAGCTAGCTCAGCATCCAAGGAGGTCAAGCTCATTATTTTATATTTGTGGAAACCTGGGCCCAGAAAGGAGAGGCAGCTTATCCAGTGTCACTGGTGACAGAGTCCACATTCAAACTCAAATCCTGTTATTCTCAGTTCAATACTCTCTCAGCTTCAAGAATGAAGTCTTTCAACTCTTTCTCCTTGCTCAACCTGCCTCCAAATCCAGTCGGTTCACAAGTCCTTTAGATGCTACTAGAAAAAACTATCTTGCCTCTTTCCTTCCATGACATTCACCCTGACTCAGGCCCCAATCACCTCTCAGGCCTGCGTTATTTCAGTTGTCATCTAATTGGTCTCTCAGTCTCAAGTCTCTCCAGGCTACCATCCCTCTTCCACCCAGATCCCAAACTGATCATTTCCTAAACCAGATTTGACCTTGTTCCTCCCCACTTACAAACTTTCCATTCTTCCTTATGGCCTCCGGGATTAACTTCACAATCATTAGCCTGGCAATTAAAGCCCTCCATAAATTGGATCCTACTTTCACACGCTCTCCATTCCAGTTAAACTCCTCTTCTGACTCTTTCCCATACATACTCTTCTTTGACTTCCATTCCTTAGCACTCACAAAGTGCCCTAAATCTAAAATACCCTCCTTTCTCATCTCCAACTCTTAGAATTTCTGCCTGTCTTTCTTCAAAGCATAGCTCAGCCAACACATCCTCCATATTTCCCTTCCTCATCTCTCCTTGTCAATACCCCCTCCCTCAAATCCTTAGTGTTCTATCCCTCTGAAATGACTTTGCCTTATCGGGCATTTACTGGTCTGTGTGCAATGGAGTATGTTTCTAGTAAAACAGCAAGTTCTCTGAGTGGGTGTGTAGGGATGTGGGATGTTGTATCTCCAGTGTCTCACACACAGGAAGTGATTGATACAAGTTTAGTAATTGGGATGGAATATGAGTGAGATGAAGTTTTCTCAAGGTTAAAGAGATGTTTATGCTGGGAAAGTATCTCTCATTCCACAGGGCCCAGAATATCTTTATCTTACCTTGTAAATCAAATTGTTTTTGACAGCTAAAGTACATCCTGACCATGAAACCATACTACCTCGAGCCAAAACTAAAAAAATTATTGAAATCTCCAGACTACAAGGGAAGGGGGGTCATCGCCTCACCATCTGGTGAGACATGTTATGAAAAACATTGTTTTCCTTGTTTTTTTTACTAGGGTACATTTCCGAGAATAGATTGTACCTCTTGAGACCCAGAAAAGGGAAGGGGGAGTTTGCGGTTAGGGTCCATATAATCTGCTTTGTTGAACACATGAAGGAACTTCTGTTGATAATCCCTTTGATGTTTGAAGAGTGTCCTTTCTCAAGAAAGCTAATAAACTTTCCTTTCTACTACACTTATCCTGAGTCTCTGGAGTTATTGATAAGTGTCTTTGTGTCCCACACAAATGGAATTGGTGGGTCAGAACCAATAGAGTTTTCTCAGTGGAAATATTACTAAACAAGGTACATTGCCATCAAAGACCATTGGGTCTTACCATCCTCCTTCCTGCTGATACAGCCTTGTGTATTTCTGGTCTCTATATTTTTGTGAGCTCCTTGACAATGGGACTTTTTTCTTTTTTTAATTTGTTGGACCAATTACTTAGCACAATGCTTAGCCCATAGTAAGAATATAATACTTATAATATATAATAATTATTATTATCTAGTCACTGAAAACAGGAGTTTAAGTCTAAGGTCACCAGAGGAAAGAGCTAGAGATGGGTAAGAAGGTAATGCTCATGCCACAAGTGAATTTGTGAGAAAAAGCCAATCAATATCCCCTGCCCTTGATGAGGATAAGACAGGAGGGCTAAATGTGACAGTGATAAGAAAACCCTGAAGCCATCTTGGAGGGGCATGGTAATGACTGGGTTGTCCTTGATGACCTTGGAAAGGAGATGTTAGAAATTCTGCTACCCCTGTTTTATGATTATTATCAATAAGCAATGCAGCTAACATTTCTATACAGCTCCTGGAGATTTAAAAGTACTTTATAAATGTTGTTTCAATTGCTCCTCACCATACTCCTGACAAGTACATGATATTGTTAACCCCATTTCACAGAAGATGAAGCCAAGGCTGAAAAGATTGCAAGGTTTGCCCTTAATCAGGGAGTCAGTCAGTCAACAGGCATTTATCTTTAAGCAATCTCAATGTGTCAGAGACTGTGTTAGGCTCTAAAGATACAAAGAAAATAGGGAAAGAGGGTCCCTGTCCTTAGGTGCTTACATTTCAATGGGAAAGACAACAGACAAATTACAATGGCCATACAAAATATGGCATCCATATGAAAATGGAAGGGAATCGTGGAAGACACAAACGGTGGAGGGTGAACTGAGGAAAAAGGTGAGATTTGAGCAGCATTTTAAAGGAACTCAGGAGGTGGAGATGAGGAAGAAGAACATTCCAACCATAGAGGACATCCAGTAAAAAGGCATGAAGTTGGGGTATGGATAAATGAAAAGCAGGAAGATTTGAGAAATTGGAAAGGTAGGAAGAACTTTAATGCCAGAGGATTTTTCTGTTTCCTTCTAGAAGTGAGAGGGAGTCACTGGACTATACTGAGTGGAGAGGGGACTTATTCATAACTGGGCTTAAGAAAAAACACTTTGGGAGTTGAGTGGAGAATGGGCTGGAGTGGGTAACTACCTGACAAAGCAACCAAAAGACTACTTCAGCAGACCAGGTGTGAGGTGCCTTCATCTCACAAAGATAAAAGTACACAAGAGATGGCAAGATAGAATCAACAGGACTTAGTAACATTGGATTGCGTGGTGCATTTGAATTGGGAGTTGGGGAAAACATAGAGGCTGGGAGGTGACTGGGAGAACATTAACATCCTCAGTAGTAACAGAGAAATTTGGAGAGTTGGGAAGGTGCATTCTTTTTTTTTTTAATTTCCTGAATTGGAATTATTGATAGGGCCTCCCTTGTGAGATGTCCAAAAAGCAGTGAGTTAACTCATGGCAATTGAGTGTAGGGAGGAACTGGGAAGTTAGGGGTTTTGAGGCATATCAGTATGTAGTTTATAGTTCTCTAGCCCACTGCCACTGGCTCTCATTCATGTCTGGTCCTGTTCCTTGCCCAACACACAGGTGAGCCATCTCTAACTTCTAATCATTGGCTTTCCTGTCTCTCCAGGACCTGCAAGAATGTTCATTACTAGCCATACACTGTTTCCTGCAGGAAGAGAGGAGGAAAAGAGGCAAAGACCTGACATACCTAGCAGTAGTCAAAACAGCCAGTGATCATTTATGCCATTTATCTTCCAATTAGGAGCCAAGGGATAGTACTGTGTATGCACAAATTTTCAAAATCCAAGACTCCAACATTTTATGAAAAAGCTATGAGACCAAATCAAAATGAGCTCTTGCAGTCCAGATTGCCCCCCATCAGCCACTGTTCTCAACAGAGGATACAAAGGGTGGCACCAAGATCTCTGCCCACTCACCTGACTTCACTTCATTTAAGGAGATCAAATTAGATTGGATTGGGACCTGATTCCCAGACAAATCTCCTCAAGGAACCAAAGGTATTATGCATCTTTGATTTTCCAGTGGCCATAAGGAATGACTTCTTATAATCTGAGAATTTTGGAACCTAGAATTCAGGTCATCCTAGTCCTAGCCATGATGTGCCAATCTACAATAGTGGCAGCTCCCTCAGGGTGGGCATTTTTAAAACTAACTTGCTGAAACAACGAAATGAACTGGATCAGCACCAGGAATGGCGCCACTACTATAATACTGCCCATATGGGGTGTCGAGTGTGTTCATGGAAGACTAGTACCTCTAAAATGAGAACTGCTGAGCCCTTTTCAGAGTTGCTTTCCACCTGTAATATCCACCTGATCCTCCTCTCACCTGTGACTCCAAGAAGCTGTAGCATGCACAGCAGTCAGACCCCAGTAAATCATTTTAGCTGATGGGCTAGACCAAGTTGAAGGTAGCCAAGGAATCTCTCACCCTGCAGTGAGTTAGAGGGGTATCTATCCCAAGCACGTGAAGACTTCCCCTGGTGGAATGGGCAGATGACAACAATTTGTTCCAACGGCCATGAAGGCAGCTGAAGTAGACACTGTGGAGTGCTTAGAGCTTGGTTAGACGTTGAAGACAACAAGGTCATCCACTGCATCTCATATGCTACCAGTTCTTTTGACTCTGTCCTGCCACTGGACAGTGGTGACTCTGGGAGAGAAAGTGAAGCTGACAACTTCATGCAACTTTACCTCACTTAAATCCAATTTACGCACAAATCAAAAGAAATCACTTGTACTTTTATATTTTTGTCTTTCTCAGAGTACTATAGCAACAAGCAAGTAACAAAGCATCAGGTGCAAATACACTAGGAGCTATAGTCTCAATCCTGCCCAGGCCATAGGGTCATCTTCTCACTGGAAGCAGCAATGGGATTCAGCAACCCTCTGAGTGTTTAAGAAGTCTTTTATAAGGATTGCACTGCTCACCTCCAGGTATGAGGAAGGGGTTAGAAAAGGTACCTTACATTGACCCACACTTAACACCGTACACCAAGATAAGGTCAAAATGGGTTCATGATCTAGGCATAAAGAATGTGATTATAAATAAATTAGAAGAACATAGGATAGTTTACCTCTCAGACCTGTGGAGGAGGAAGGAATTTGTGATCAAAGAAGAACTAGAGATCATTATTGATCACAAAATAGAAAATTTTGATTATATCAAATTGAAAAGTTTTTGTACAAACAAAACTAATGCAGACAAGATTAGAAGGGAAGCAACAAACTGGGAAAACATTTTTACAGTCAAAGGTTCTGATAAAGGCCTCGTTTCCAAAATATATAGAGAATTGACTCTACTTTATAAGAAATCAAGCCATTCTCCAATTGATAAATGGTCAAAGGATATGAACAGACAATTCTCAGATGAAGTTGAAACTATTTCTAGTCATATGAAAAGATGCTCCAAGTCATTATTAATCAGAGAAATGCAAATTAAGACAACTCTGAGAAATTAAGACAACTCTGAGATATCACTACATACCTGTCAGATTGGCTAAAATGACAGGGAAAAATAATGTGGAATGTTGGAGGGGAAGTGGGAAAACTGTGACACTGTTGTGACATTGTTGGTGGAATTGTGAACAGATCCAACCCTTCTGGAGAACGATTTGGAACTATCCTCAAAAAGTTATCAAACTGTGCAAACCCTTTGACCCAGAAGTGTTACTACTGGGCTTATATCCCAAAGAGATTTTAAAGAAGTGAAAGGGACCTGTATGTGCCAAAATGCTCATGGCAGCCCTTTTTGTAGTGGCCAGAAAGTGGAAATTGAATGGATGCCCATCAATTGAAGAATGGTTGGATAAATTGTGGTATATGAATGTTATGGAATATTATTGTCCTGTAAGAAATGACCAGCGGGATGATTTCAGAAAGGCCTGGAGAGACTTACACAAACTGATGATGAGTGAAATAAGCAGGACCAGGAGATCATTATATACTTCAACAACAATACTATATGATGACCAATTCTGATGGACGTGGCCCTCTTCAACAATGTGATGAACCAAATCAGTTACAACAGAGCAGTAATGAATTGAACCAGCTACACCCAGGGAAAGAATTCTGGAGATGACTATGAACCACTACATAGAATTCCCAATCCTTCTATTTTTCTCTACCTGCATTTTTAATTTCCTTCACAGGTTAATTGTATACTATTTCAAAGTCCGATTCTTTTTGTACAGCAAAATAACTGTATGGACATGTATACATATATTGTATTTAACTTATATTTTAACATATTTTACATGTATTCATCAACCTTCCATCTGGGGGAGGGGGTGGAGGGAAGGAGGGGAAAAAATTGGAACAAAAGATTTTGCAATTATCAATGCTGAAAAATTATCCATGCACATATCTTGTAAATAAAAGCTATAATAAAAAAAAAAGAAAGGAAAGGTACCCTAAAAATCATCTGCTTTCCCAGCCTTACCTAATTACTGCAGCAGGCAGGGATCCCACCCTGCAGTCAAAACACACAAAAAATGTACAAAAATTTCTGCAAAGATGATTCTACTCACCATCAGTACACAGAATGCGTGCACACTTATAGACAACATAAATTCAGTAGACCTGAAAGATGAATAGCTCTTGTTGCAAGAGTACTCACCAGGCATCACATCCAAAGTACAGCCCAGTGGAAAAAAACTGGCAAATGAAGGACAGCTTACTGAAGTCAGAGCTGGATACACATTTTTCTGGAGTTTCCACAGTTAAAGGAAGCACCGTGAAGCTGGTGTAGGTTTTGCAATAAAACTAATCTAGCCAACAGCCTATATGCCTACCAAAAAAGTGAACAACAGGCTCATGGCAATGATATTATTTGCAGGAAAATGCCATGCCACCATCATCAGTGCCTACCCTGACGAGGTCAACGAAAAATTTTATAAAGACCTGGAGACCTTTTATCAATGTGCCAAGTTTATACAAGCTTATACAATTCTGGGTGACTATAATGTTAGAATAGGTTCGGACTACCAGACATGGCAGGGAGTCCTTGGGAGGAAGGGAGTTGGAGATGTCAACAGCAATGGCCACTTACTATTGAAGACTTGTGTGTCTCATGACCTCAATCACCAATACTGTTTTCTGTTTATCTGAATGCAATAAAACTTCACAGATGCACCCTCACAGCAAACCTTGGTATTTAATAGACCATGCGATTATAAGGAGAAGAGACAGACAGGATGTGAAAATGTGGTGCAGACTGCTGGACTGATCATAGGCTTATCCTCTGCAAGATAAATATTCACATTCAACAAAAGCAACAGCCCCAAGGCAAAAAGACTACCAGAAGAATGAATGTCGACATACTAAAGAGGGAACAGTTTGTTGCTAACTTAGAGGGTAAATTGAGCCAACCCAGAGTTGGAACAGAAAAAGAGTGGGCAGCTTTCACAGATTTGTTATGTCACACTGTATTTGCTCAACTGGATCAGAACACTCAAACATCAATGCTGGTTTGACAAAAATGATGGGCAAATTCAGAAGCTGGTAAATGAAAAACAAGAAGTCCACGGGGTGTAACAGCAGAATAATTCATCCATGTCTAAAAAGGTAGCATTCAATTACATCAAAAATAAAATGCAAGTGAAACTTAGAGAGAGATGCAGGATTCTTGACTCAGTAAGAAGGCAGCTGAAATTCAGTTTTATTCTGATAGTAATAGTCCAAAGTGCTTTTATGATGCATTGAAAGGTATTTATGTGTCAAAGATCTATGGTGCATTTCAACTACTCAGTACTGATTGTAGTACTCAGTACTACACTGATTGGTGATAAGAACATGCTCCTAGGGGAGATGGGCTGAACATTTCCACAGTGTTCTCAAAAGACTGTCATCAATCAATGCTGAAGCCATTAACCATTTACCTCAGCTTGAAATCAGTCCCTCACTAGGTCTGGTTTCAACTGAAGAAGAGTTTTAAAATGCTATTAGGCTCCTTTCACATGACAAAGCACCTTGTGCCGATTCTGTTAGAGCTGAGATTTACAAGATAGGGAGTCTATTGTTCACATAAAAGCTGACTGAAAATTTCTGGATTATATGACAAGATATGTTCCAGGAGTTCAAGGATATTTCCATTGTCCTTTTCTATAAAGGTAAAGGGAATATATTGTCCTGTGACAATCATGGGGGGGTCTCTCTCTTAGTCATTGCTGACAAGATTCTTGCTAGAGTCCTTCCTAAGAAGTTGATCCTACACCTGGAAAAAGATCATCCACCTGAGAGCCGGTATGGCTTCAGAAAAAGCCGAGGAATAGTCAATATAGTGTTTGCTGCTCAACAAATCCAAGAGCAGAACAGAGGTGTGTATATAATGTTTTTAGATATGACCAAGGCTTTTGATACTGTCAGTAGCAAGGGCTTATGGAAAATTATGTCAAATATGTTGCCTGGACAAGTTCATCAGTATAGTTCACCAATTTCATGATGGCATGCTTGCCTGGGCTCTGGACAATGGATGAAGCTCTCGGGCTTTTCCAGTCACCAATAGAGTGAAACAAGGTTGTATGCTTGCCATGCTTTTTAGCGTGATGTTTTCAGTTACATTGTCAAATGACTTCAATGAGGACAAACATGACAGCAAGGTCAAGTCATGGTAAATTCTTCAACTTGAAAAGGCTACAAGCCAAAACTAAAGTGGAGGGAGTGTTGGTACATGATTTTTTGTTTGCAGATGATTGTGCGCTCAATTCAGCCTCTGAAGTTGAGATGCAATAAAGCATGGATTGATTCTTTACTGCTTGTGCTGATTTTGGACTGATAGTACCAAGAAAATACCGGTCCTCCATCAGCCAGCACTGCACTAGCCATATATGAA
Source organism: Sarcophilus harrisii (assembly GCF_902635505.1). Classification (NCBI taxonomy): domain Eukaryota; kingdom Metazoa; phylum Chordata; class Mammalia; order Dasyuromorphia; family Dasyuridae; genus Sarcophilus; species Sarcophilus harrisii. The sequence continues at coordinate 15,609,881 of NC_045432.1, read as the reverse complement.
ACCATTGGTTACAGCAAATGGTGAAGTTTCGAGTGCTGTGGCTAAGTTCACTTTGGCAGTATACTTTCCAGGGATGTCCTCATTGACAATGAAATTGAAACACGTATTGCCTCAGTGTTTGGGAGACTCTGAAGGAGAATATGGGAGAAAAGAGGTATTAGACTGACTACCAAACTGAAGATCTACAAAGCCATTGTGCTGACCTCACTGTTGTTTGCCTGTGAAACCTGGACAATATAATAGCACCATGCCAAGAAACTGAATTGCTTCCATTTCAGTTGTCTTAGGAAGTTTCTGAAGATCACCTGGAAGGAGAAGACCAGACACTGAGACCCTTTCTAGAACTAAACTGCCAAGAATTTAAACTCTACTGCAGAGAGTGCCACTCCATTGGGTTGGCCATATTGTTCCAGTGCCAAATGTATGCTTGCCTGAAAGGAGAACTTTTCACAGGGCAAGTGCTCACCGGGTGAGCACACCACTGTCTGGTGATCAGAAAAAGCTATACAAAGACACTCTCAAGGTCTCTCTTAGGAATTTTAGAATCAATTGCATGATATGGAAGATATTGGCACAGGATCACCCAGTCTCATCAGGGAAGGTGCTGTGCTCGATGAACAAAATTGAACTGAGGCATCTCAGAAGAAATGTGAGATGTGGAAAGTTAAAGAACGCACCCCAAATGTTCATATGGACTATTTGCATCCTATCTGTGGCAGAGCATTCCAACTTCATATCGGTCTGATCAGCCAAGTCAGACACACTAATTTTCATATGACATAGTGCTGTCCTCTTCTAGAATAAAGAACAACAATCAAACCAGCCAAACACAAACACTGACAGGCTCTGCTGTGCTCCTCAGTGGCACTAAATTGGTCAAGAAATTTTTATTATGCAATTTAATTCAATAAGCATGTTTAATAAAAATATTTATTAATAACTTGCTTATGTGCTAAACACACTGTGCTTGTCATGGGGGCTTTTTGGAATTAAATATCATGTGTGAGGAGCAATAACTAATTTCAGTAAAATACATGAAGGAGAATAGTATATAATAAAACTAACAAGGCAGGATATAACTAAAATGTGAAGGGCTTTAGATGACAAAGAGAGAAGTTTCTGATCCCAGATATATAAAGGAGACGCTGGAGTTATCTGAAGTTCTCAAAGTATGGTCTAAGGCAGGGGTCCTCAAACTACGGCCACGGGCCAGATGCGGCAGCTGAGGACGTTTATCACCCTCCCCCAGGGCTAGGAAGTTTCTTTATTTAAAGGCCCACAAAACAAAGTTTTTGTTTTTACTCTAGTCCGGCCCTCCAACAGTGTGAGGGACAGTGAACTGGCCCCTTATCTAAAAAGTTTGAGGACCCCTGCATCTAGGGAATCCTGGGGATCTCTGAAACCCTTTTAAAGGGTCTACAAATTCAAAAATAGTTTTTATTTCCGATCTGGTAAATGTCTATAAATATAACCCAGATAAACAAAAACGCTTTGGAGAGATCCTCAATCATTTTTAATGGGATAAAGATACTGAAAACAAAAGTTTGAAAACTTTTGTTTTCTGAGTGAACTGCAACATTGCTTTGCACCACCAGATGGCAGTACAGGATTGTGTTATGTGTGGCAACAGTAATCAATTGGTTAAAAAGCATTTATTAAATAGCTAATTTGTACCAATCGCTGGGCCTTTTCAGAGGCATGTAGATGGAAATTAAAGTGTCACATGTGAGGAAAGGTAAACAAATGAATTGCAAAAAAACACATGAAAGCTAATAGTAGGATATAACTAAAATGTGAAGGGCTTTAAATGCCAAGGAGTGTGTGTGTGTGTGTGTGTGTGTGTGTGTGTGTGTGTGGGTGTGGGTGTGGGTGTGGGTGTGGGTGTGGGTGTGTGTGTGTATCTGTCCATCAGGTATTTGGATATAGATCCCAAACCCAGCATACCACAAGTTTCCCTGCTGAGGCATTTCCTTGGGTCAGTCTCATTAGTGTGTCATCTGCTTTTGTGGTAAAGGACCCTGGAGTTTTCAGATCAGGGCTGCCCCAGGAATATTAATAAGATCAATACTAATCTCATGATAAACTGAGGGGCAATTGCCAGTAGTAAGCTAATGGAACAAGTCACAAATCAGATAAATCAAGGAAACCATTAAGAGAAAGATCAAGAGGCAAACATTATCAATCAATTTAGAGATCAGTTAAGCAAATGGATAATTAATTAATGATATTCTCCTGCTCCTATTTGTCTCTGATGTTCAGGATTCAGTGGTTTTCTGTCTCACTAACCTGAATATCTTTCTTTTCTTTTCTTCTCTTTCCTTCCTTCCTTCCTTCCTCCCTCCCTCTCTTCTTCCCTCTCTCTCTTTCTCTCTTTCCTCCTTCCTTCCTTCCTTCCTTCCTTCCTTCCTTCCTTCCTTCCTTCCTTCCTTCCTTCCTTCCTTCCTTCCTTCCTTCCTTCCTTCCTTCCTTTCTTCCTTCCTTCCTTCCTTTCTTTATTTTTCTTTCTTCTTTCTCCACACTATTGTCTGTTCCCTGAGCCACTGTCTTGTCAGTAATCCACATTTCACTACCTGCATCTTTCCACTACATTGATCCACTTACCTCTATGGGTGGATGAACAAGGACAGAATGATTTTCTAACTAGTTTCATGCTCCTTATGGATACCCCCCGATTAGCAGGTCAGTCATTGAGGAAAAATTAATGATTCTGGGAGAGATATACTGTGGATATCTTTCCCATCTGAGTGATTGGAAAAAGTGACTGTGAAGATTTAAGGCATCTCCATTGTTGTTGGCACCCCTGTATTGCGGAAGCTGCCATAAAGAAGGTATAACCTCCATTTTCTCATGTTTTGATGAACAAAAACAAGTCGTGTCCCTGGACTATGAGTTCCAATATTGGCTTATGTGTTCTGGCCTCCTTATCCATCCTCTTTTCAAGGAGACAAGAGAGGGTTAACGAACCACCAGTTTCTTGGAATTACATTGTTGAAGGTGAAGACTGCTCTTGGAAACCTGTCGATTCAATATTTCAGGCTTTGCTTAGGATTCAGCTTCATTAGGACTTATTTGAACAGATTGTTCCATCATCAGTCCTTACTACTTGTGAGGTGGGCATGGAATAGACATGTGATATATCTTATGGTACTTAGCTCATGTCTAAGTGGCTGCTGATCTGAAAGCTGTGCCATTGTCTGAACTCGGCAACAGCTTCTGCAACGAGTGTTGTGGTGACCCCTCCTCAGCCGATGCCCTGAATAAATACCCGTAGTCACTAGATTATATGTGAAGCCTTTTTATTGTGGCCCTGGCCCTATACTGTCCATTGGCCAGCAGGATGATGGAAGGTCTGGGTGGAACTCTAAGATGTCCACCCCACAATCCTCATCAGCCAGAGGGAGGGCCAGGGAGTGCTGAGGAGGTGTGGGTTTCCCAACTGATTTCATTTTATGATGAAATGATGAGTTCTTGAAGATCATGAAGTTCAGGAAAGCAGGCAAATAGGAAATAATAGGGAGTATTTGAGTTTCATAGTCCTGGCCAACTTGCTCATTCCAGTGTGATTCTTCTGGGAATGATCCTTTCTTGTGGGCAGAGATGTGAGTCATATAGAATGTTCACTTGTTGAGCTTGGAAGAGAAACTTTAATACAGTGAGTATCTCAGTGACTGCTGATGTGAAAGCCATGTCACTAGAACTTCCAGCTACCGTGGAGCAGGACACTCCTAACAGGTAACAAAGCAGAAAAAGCTGTTTGTAATTAGGTTCCTAGAAGGATCTCTGAAAACAGCTGGAAAAAATCCCTGAAACTTGGGACAGTGTATCTTCCACCCACAGAGACCTTCTTTAACAAAGAGTTAAAAGCCAAATGATAGACTAGGAAAATAAGGAAAAATCACTTCCATAAATGGAAAGTTTTCTCTACTAAGCACTCAGGAAATCCTTATTAGTCTGAACTGAACTCTTTCACTTATTGTCTATTTAATAAGCTATCCTGAAGGTATCACTTCCTTTACCCCAGCTTTGCGTCTTCCTAACATGAGAGATTTGAAAGGATTTATACAGCAGTTTAGTTTGTAAGCTAGTTACAGCTATAAAAATCATCATTTCAGCACCAAAGATGACATAAGTCTTTTGTAGGCATCCTATCATGGAAACAAGTGAATCACATGACACTTATGCACCAGAGGAAGCCTGTGGTGACATGGCAGCACTACACTCTGTGGCTCTCAGGAAAACATTCTTTCTTCCAGAATCTGATAGGAATTCAGCCTCTCCTTCTCATCCAGCTCCACATATCTTAGGATTTCCCTAGGCATTGGTGTATTTAGAATTGCCAATTAGTATTGGCAATAAGACAGGCTGTCTATAAAACCTACGGCCGGATGATCACTTCCCAGAAAATTTTCTTCTTTCTAAAGCTATTGTACTAAGGAAACAAGGGAACACAAGAAAGGATTCAAAATATGTAACATGAATTTCCATTTTAAGAAAGCATCCTTCCAACTCTTCTACTTTACTTCTACCCTATAGCTTGCCTTGCTATTACTTAACCTCTCCCCCACCACAAGGATCCCTCTCATATCCTCTCCCCCCTACTCTTTCCTTCCCTCTTTATCCCTTTCCCATTAATTTACATACCTTATCCCACTCTCTTCTATACCCAGTCTTATCCTATTCCCTCCTCCTCTTATTTCCTTATAGATTTGGAAGGTATTATGCCCTTCTAGGTGTATTTGTATGTGTGCGTGTATATATATATATATATATATATATATATATATATATATATACATATTTATGTATATATATACACACAGTTAATATATATACACAAATGTATATATACACATATATAGATACATGTGTGTATGTATATATGTGTGTATGTGTGTGTGTTGTTACCTCTTTAACCCATTCCTGATATAAGTAGGATTTCAGAACTACCAATCTCACACTTCATTCATATAGTATAATTACTGTTTGTACCAACAGTACAAACATGGTTTGCTTTTTAGAATCACATTATATTCAGCTCCACCTCAATATTTTTGGCGGGCTACCCAGTTACTAATAACAGTCTTAAATATATGATTTATATTTCCTCTTATAAAACACAATGTTTATTCTTATTGAGTCCTTCGAAATTACTCTTTGATGTTGGCTCTTATGTGTCAAATTTTCTATTGAGTTCAGGCTTGTCTGCAACAAAATCCCAACAATCTGATATGTCTTTTTTCATGCAGTATTATAAATTTTTCTGGACATGATATTTTTGGCTGCAACTCTAGTTTTTTTCATTGTTGATATACAGTATTCCGGCATGTGTGGTCTTTTATTGTAGCCACTGATAGTTCTTAAGCAATTCTAATTGTAACTCCAGTATATTTTAATTGAGTTTGTTGTTGTTGTTGCTTGCAAAATTTTCTATTTGATCTGGGGATTTTGAAATTTAGCAATGATGTTCCTATACATTTTCCTTGTAAGATCTCTTTCAGGTGGTGATAAGTGGACTTTTTCTATTTCTAATTTCCTTTCTTGTAAAGATTTTCTTTAGTTATGTGTGGAATAGAAAGATAAGGTGAAGAACTTACAGGAATGTATGAATTCTTTTTCTGTATTATATTTTCATTATTTCTGGGTTTCCCCTATGACCTGTATAATATGTGCAGGACCATATCTACTTGAGCCTTGGCCAGCTATAAGCATATTTACTTAACCTGAGCTGATGACATTTATAGATATTTAGTCTATTAGCTGGACCACTATCTGCTTAATTAAGCCTGAAGGCCTGATTTTCTGTTTCCTAGAAATCAGGTGATTTGGGGGGAAACAGAAACCTTCCATTCCAATCTCTCCGAATAGCAACAACCAATTAGATGCTTCCCTCTCCCCTTCTCAATGCTCTCTTACTTGTGATCTAATCTCTTGTATAAAAGCTGTGTATCTTTACTACTTCTTTAACCTTTCTACCATGAGCTTTCTCTTTCTTATCTTGTGATGAGATGGTTCATCCTCCGGAGGTTTTAATAAACAACTTTTCTGTTTTCTATTGAGTAATCTCTGCATAGTCATTTTAGGTAAGGGTCTTCTACATCCCTCACAGTTATTTCTTGTATTATCATATCAAGGTTCTTTTTTTGGTCATAGCTTTCAGGTAATCCAATTATTCTTATGTTTCCATTTCTTGATCTGTTGTTTTCTTTTATCAGATTCTCGTGTTCTCTTCTATTTTTTCATTCTTTATATTTTGTTTTATTATTTCTTGGTCTCTTATAATTTCACTGGCTTCCCCTTGCCTGATTCTAATTTTCCAAGAGTCATTTTCTTCCTTAAAACTTCAAATCTCCTTTTCTAGTTGACTGGCTTTTTCATAATCTTGTTTTCCTTGGATTGTTATTTTTTTTTAAGTTTTTCTTCAGTTTCTCTCATTTGATGGTTTAAATCTCTTTGGATTTCTTCTATGAATTCTTTTGCAACAGGTAACCATTTAATTTACTATTTGAGGTAGAAGAGGCATTTTTACTCCAGTGTCCTCTAAAGAGCTCCCCATTCTCCCTGGTCTCCCCATTCCCATAGTAACTTTCTATAGTTGGGTTCTTCTACCTCTGTCCACTCATTTAAAAAAAAATAAGATCTTGTTAGTATAATCATCTCTAGTACTGGAGGAGGGAAAGATAGTGCCTTTGGCTTCTAATCTTCTTTCAGTTCTCCCCTTTGGCCTGGAACCCAAGCCTAAGAACACCCTCCTGTAAGCACCCATAGCCTTCCGCTTCCCTGTCCCACTGCTTCTGTACTTACTTTGTTCAAGTTCAAAAGGAGATCCCAAAAGGTTGGGGTCACACACTGTTGTCAAGAAGTGTCTCAAAAGAATTTGCAGGCTTGATCCCATCTCCAAGTGAAGGGGCAAAGTTTATTGTAATTGTAATGCCAATTGAAGTGGGTTAAGTTCCAAAAGGATTTAGCAAAGAACCAGGAGCATAATTTTATGACCCAGATTTGGAACTCAGGAGTGGTCTGGTATGCACCTCATCATTTGTCTTAGAAATTCTGTTATCACAGACCAAAAGATTGTTATCTGGCAGTTATTAAACTTTTTAGGACTATATTCCTAAAGCCAGAAGACTTTAGGCTCATTGACAATAGCACTCCTAAGGTCTGAGGACCTCAGTATTACTGCTGCATTTCTCCTAGAAGCTGCACCCCCTTCAACCTTGTGTGTACTTGTTCTTTCTTGCTAGATCTCTAGCAGCAAGATGTACCTGGAGTCCTTTATCAGCAGAGGCTCCCTCAATCTTCCCCTTCTCAGATGGCTAGCTCCCCACCCTCAGGGAGATGACAATTCTTATAGCTGGGGCTGAGGCTACCTCTGAACCCAACTAGTCCCAGGCTTCCCAATTGCTTTTTCAGCAAAGCTAGTTATACTTCACGCCAACCAAATCTCCATCCTGAGATCTTTCTTAGGACCTTCTCCAGTTGTCCCAGCAGAACTATTGTTTTGCCCCCACTCTTACTTATTTTTAACCAGTTTAAATTTGCCTTGAGGCACAATTTTGTTTCACTTGTGGGGAAAATTTTTATTCTGCCATCTTCCCAGAATCTTTCCCCCAAGCTTTTCTTTTGTCAATTGGATAGAACTGGCCTCTAACATATGTATGGCCACAGTCAAACAGAGTAGGTTGGAGACAGGAGAGTCGGGAATCAAACAGAAGTTTAATTTTAAAGTGAAGGAAATGACTTGCAAGCAAGGACACATATGCTGGAGCCCCACTTTCATGTGGGAGATCTCAATACTATACCAATGGCTGCACAGTGAGCTGTAGCCCTGACAATGGAGATAAAGTCAGTAATGTGATGCCTTTGATTCATAACAGGGTTTCATGACCAGAAACAATTCTGGGTTTTTGCTGTGGCTGAAATCATTCAGAGGATAAGTGCTAAGGTTTGTTGTTATGCCAAGTCCAGGACACAGCTTGCTTGCTGAGTGTTAGCTCTGGAAAAGAGGGTGTCTTCTTATATCCTGAAATTTACCTCTTTTAGCCAAAGTAGGGGGATCAGAAAGAACCTCTACCCTTCTGGCCAGTATAAGGTATAAGCTAAGATGACATTGTATGGAATAGAGAGAGATAAGGTGAAAAACTTACAAGAATGTATGAATTCTTTTTCTGTATTTTATTTTCATTATTTCTGGGTTTCTCCTATGACCTGTATAATATGTGCAGGTTCATATTTATCTGAGTCTTGGCCAGCTAGAAACATATTTACTTAACTTGAGCTGATGATATTTATTGGTATTTGACATTTATTGATATTTAGTCTAGTAACTGGACCACTGTCTGCTTGATTAAGCCTGAAGGCTTGATTCTCTGTTTCCTAGAAATCAGGAGATTTCAGGGAAACAGAAACCTTCCATTCCAATCCCCCCAAATAGCGACAACCAATTAAATACCCCCCTCTCCCCTTCTCAATGCTCTCTTGTGATGTAATCTCTTGTATAAAAGCTACGTATCTTTATAGCCCTCCTACCATGAGCTTTCTCTTTCTGATCTCGCGATGGGATGGCTCATCCTCCCAAGGTTTTCAATAAACAACTTTTCTGCCTTCTACTGAGTGATCTCTGAGTAGTCATTTTGGGTAAGGGACTTCTACATCCCTCACAGTTGGGGGCTCTCCAGGATGGGGTCTTTGGGGGAGATGGCTGTGTGCACCCCGGACAGGGACAGGCGCCCACGGAGTAGTTTTCTCCATGGTCTCTGGCTCTCGGTGAACAGCCTCCTTCCCCTCTTAGACAACGACTCGAGGCAGGGATACTCAGTGGAACGTAGAATTGAAGACTGAAGGAAGTAGAGTCCTGATGGCCAGCATTTGCAGCCTGAAAAGAAACACAACTTCTCGAGGGAAAGCTCTTAGGAAGTCTGGGGGTCTATTGGCTGGATTGAGGGAGACCCTGAGGGATTAGCCCTCTTAAATTTATTTTGAGTGGACTGCTATTGACCCCAACGATAAAGGACTTTTCCTAAGGAGGCTCTCTGGTGGTTGTGGGGGCGTGAGGGTAATATAGGACCTCCGCTGACACCTGGACTGGGTCCGGGGTGATATAGAAACAGTCCAAAAACTTGTATCAGGACGTTAACTAGGGAATTCAACACTGGGATGAACTTCCCAGATATAAAAGGGAAGAAAACTGGGAGGATGTATATCCCAGGACTATTTGGGTATATCAGATTTAAATCTGTATGTAAAAGATAAAAATAGAGTTTTATGTATGTCTGTGTGTATGTCTGCTTTGCATTGCTTTTGTTCTGTATTAAAAGTTAGAAAGCTCATAAGAGATAAGAATTCAGCCTCTGTGTTACAAGTTTAGAAAAATATCAGGCTGAATTGTTGGGAGTTGGAATTTATTCAGAGTGTTTCAGAATGTAACTTGGGAACTAGTTTTGGGCTTCTCAAGAAAAGAAAATCTTTTTTTTCTCTTTCTCTCCCTCTGTCTCTGGCAGGGGAGAACAGTGGCTATCACTTCTGTAAACAAGGAGCCTGTTATCAGGACTCAGCCACAAAAAAAAAATTTCAAGGTAAAGCAGATTGGTGCTTAACTCTTTCTTGGCTTACTAAAGAAAAGAAGTTTGAATGGAATATCTAGGTGGATTTTAAGAAATTTGACAAACTAAAGTACTGGTTAATTTTAAAATAATGTTAAATTGGTATGTGTGTTAAGATTGGAAATAAATTGCAGATATTGGAAAGGAGGAATAAAAATAGAGTAAGAGAGGTAAATAGTTGAACACAGGGGCTCTCTGACCTGTTGAACCTGTGGGAAAACTAGGCACACTTCTAAAAAGAAAAAAAAATGTCCCAGGAGAAGAAAGAAAAACCATTATTAGCAAGTTTGCTTTCATGGAATTAGAGAACAGAAAGTTGAAGAAGGCTAACTGGGTAATTGTTTGTCTGCAACAGTTGATTAAGAGTTTGGGGAACTTACTATATTTTAAAGAGGTACTATAATTTTGAAATTGAAATTGAGGGAAATAATTTTACTGTTGCCTTGCACATGTTATATTTATTCTGAGTGTAAAATCTTAAGAATTTTTTTCAATATTGTGGCCTTTACATCTGAAGAGAAAAACTTTTTTTATTATTTGCTTGGACTTCAAATTAGAAATATAGGTTATTAAATAAAATGCCAGTAGCTTACCTTAGGGGGGGGGTTGTGTTTGTATCTCCATACTTAAATGGTATGTTGCTTTTTTAAAGTATTGGGTAAAACTGTACTACTGGGCTTATATCCCAAAGAGATCATAAAGAAGGGAAAGGGATCTGTATGTGAACAAATGTTTGTGGCAGCCCTCTTTCTAGTGGCCAGAAACTGGAAACTGAGTGGATACCCCTCAATTGGAGAATGGCTGAATAAATTGTGGTATATGAATATTATGGAATATTATTGTTCTGTAAGAAATGACCAACAGGATGATTTCAGAAAGGCCTGGAGAGACTTACATGAACTGATGCTGAGTGAAATGAGCAGGACCAGGAGATCATTATATATTTCAACAACAATACTATATGATGACCAGTTCTGATGTACCTGGCCATCCTCAGCAATGAGATCAACCAAATCATTTCCAATGGAGCAGCAATGAACTGAACCAGCTACGCCCAGAGAAAGAACTCTGGGAGATGACGAAAAACCATTACATTGAATTCCCAATCCCTATATTTTTGCCTGCCTGCATTTTTGATTTCCTTCACAAGCTAATTGTACAATATTTCAGAGTCTGATTCTTTTTGTACAGCAAAATAACAGTTTGGTCATGTATACTTATTGTGTATCTAATTTATACTTTAATATATTTAACATCTACTGATCATCCTGCCATCTAGGGACGGGGGTGGGGGGAAGGAGGGGAAAAATTGGAACAAGAGGTTTGGCAATTGTCAATGCTGTAAAATTACCTATACATATAACTTGTAAATAAAAAGCTATTTAAATAAATAAATAAATAAAATTTTAAATTCTCCCCCCAAAAAAGCATTGGGTAATTTATAAACTATATTATGAGTTTTATGAAATTCGGTTCAAAATTAATTGTGAATCTTGAAGTTTAAAGTTTAAAAAAAAGGTGATTTAAAGACAAGGGAAAAGAGATTGATTTACAAAAGCAACTAATAGTTTAAATAAAGCATCTAGTCAGAAGTATTTCAGAGAAGGTTTGAGCAAGTAAGCATTGGGAGGAGAGAGACAGAGAGATGGGACAGGAGAATGAAGGTGATTTAAGAATGATTAATTAGTAAGAGCAGATGATTTCAAGAAGAAATCAGGGGGGAAAAGAAGGAACTGGCTGGAAAGGATAGTCACAGAGAGACGGTTGAGAGATGGGATCTGTTTTTGTGGGGGGGAAAGCAGTAGAGCAGTAGTAGGAAGTGGCAGCCACTTGGTTCCTTTGGCTGAAGAAAACAAATGGTGATTTAAAGGGGCATGCTGTTCTTGCAAGATATTAATTGATTGAATATTTGTTTCTTTAGATACATAATGGTTATGAATATTAAAGAATATATAGTTTGAAAGGGTTATTTCAAAAAAGCTTGACTGATGTTTTTAAGAACTTTTCAGATTCTTTTATGTAAAAATAGGAAGTTTTAATTAACTGTATTGATGCCAATTATTTAAAGGGACTCCAAGAATAATAGTTTTTGCCTCTGTCCTTTTGAAAATGTTTTTGTTGTGAACCATATGTAGTTTGGGATTTTTCTGTGTATTGGGCATTTTAAAAGCAAAATGATTGGTATAATATTCAACTTATTCAAGATTCCACATCTACTTGGGTATGTAAGAATTGTGTGAATTTTCTGGAATAAATTTCTTACTGTTACTGATAGAAGGTCATGGTAAATCACTGGGATTTATCTGAAACTTTGGAGATAAAATTCTTTGGGCTTATAATTAATGCTATTTGGTAGTTTTTAAGCTCCACTCTGATGTGCTGAAGGTTGAGTTTTAACTGCTTATATTATGTTATAGTTATGTTCTTGCATTTTTTTTCCTTCTGTGACTGATTTCTCTGATCAGAGCAATAGTTAATAAGAACTGTTAATGCAATTCAAATATGTCATACCTTGCTGTTTCCAATCTAGTTATATGTAATCATTATATCCTAAATAATTAGACAAATAAGTCTTTAGCCTGGTCATCTGTCCGTTACTGGATATTTGTGTTTGTGGATATTCAGGGTTTTTTTTTAAATGTTTCTAAATGATGAGAGGATAATTAGCACAGTGGTCTGTGAGACCTAACTGCTATTTATTGGAACTATAGTCTTCTGCCTGTCCTGTGAAGCAAACTTGTTCCTTCACATAGGAACTGCTGGCCAATCTATACTGGCCTCCCCACATATTGTTGCAGCTCCTGACTGTTCTAATCTTGTTAGATTTGGTTTTTTTGTTGTTCTAGATTTTGGTCAAATTACAGATTATTTAACCTCTTCTGAAACATGGATTGGCCCATGTGAAGCTTAGATTGACACCACACCCACACCCACACCCCTGCATGGATTGAGAGCCTTCGCCCATTTCTCAGCTTGAAGCAGCTAAGATTGAGACCATCACCCACGCTCCTGATGTAATTTGAACTGATATGGGGGACTTGGGAATGGTTGATGAATGACTGTTAAACCCTGACTCAGTCATCTATTACTGTGTGTTTAAGATTTGGGATGGAAATTGTTAAAATTGGTAACTTGCTGTTAAGGAAGTTATAATATGTTTATAATATCTATGTTCACTTCAGAATGTGTAATTGAGGGATTTTATTTTTTTTTTTTAGGAAACTCCTCCTATACTAGTCTGTTGTGTATAGGAACTTTAATTCACTTTTGGGATTTATATGTGAGATGGTTACCTGATGCTTTAGCTTTGAAACCCCTTATTCTGTGGAATTGCTCTGGAAGACTCAGTTTTGGGGACTATTTTGTTTTTAGGAAATCTCCAAGATATAGACACCTGTCTTGGGACTAGCAGTCTCCAGCCCTTAACCCCAGTTTCTTAATTGATATCTCAGCATTTTTAATAACATTGCAGTTTTGAGATCAAGCCTATAAAGTTTGGGGTTTGCCTGCCTTGATGGTCTAACTGTGCATGCTTTGATAGCTCTGCTCAGAAATCTGTATTCTAGTAGCAGCCCTGTCTGTCCTTCTGGGTGGGGACAGGTGGAGCTATTCCAGGCCTCACCCTTCTCCCCTGGAGTGGTGGCCTCTGAATGGGCAGCATGACTGTCTCGAGCCCTGCTACTCCCTATATAAGCAGAAGCTGAGTTAAGTGCACAAATGACTGCAGACCACCTAACTCACAGTGAACTGTTCATCTCAAACTGGATTCTCTGGCTGAGATGAGGGCCTTTGTACTGCTGATAACTCTGGGGTTGTCAGGAAGAGACTTGCCCTTGCCATAAGTCCTTGCATTTTCTAGTTTCATTTTGATTTATTTACCTCACGTTGGATTGGTCAAAATTATGGTGCTGAGACTTCCAAGTTATCTAGGGGAGGTGATTTAATAATTCAAATATTCAGAAGAAGAGTGTGTAATGTTGTGCCTCAGTTTCCCTACATTGTCTTTTTTGTTTATTTATCTTTGTATTTTTATGTCTGCCAAATGCCAATCTGTTCTGTGATAACTGTTTCTAAGATAGTTGGCGGAAGCAATTTTTATGGTATGAATTTATTGCAATCAGTGGTTACCTGTTACCACTATGTCTACCCTGTATAATTACATTAGTAACCAGAATAGTTCAACGGTCCCTATCAAAATATTGCATACAGAAGTCTATTAAAATGATGATTCTTCAGAGAAAAGGCTGGAATGTATTAGAGAGGGATGATCTTGATGGCGAACTTGATAAACTGATTTTGAACAGTGTATAAGTTCTTCATAAAAATATGATAAAAATAATTTACATATTATAAGGGGGAAATTGTATGGAATAGAGAGAGATAAAGTGAAGAACTTACAGGGATGTATGAATTCTTTTTCTGTATTTTATTTTCATTATTTCTGGGTTTCCCCTATGACCTGTATAATATGTGCAGGACCATATTTACTTGAGCCTTGGCCAGCTAGAAACATATTTACTTAATCTGAGCTGATGACATTTATTGGTATTTGACATTTATTGATATTTAATCTAGTAGCTGGACCACTGTCTGTTTGATTAAGTCTGAAGGCCTGATTTTCTGTTTCCTAGAAATCAGGAGATTTCAGGGAAACAGAAATCTTCCATTCCAATCTCCCAATAACAATCAATTAGATGCCTCATCCTCCCCTACTCAATGATCTCTTACTTGTGATATAATTTCTTGTATAAAAGCTATGTATCTTTACTACCTCTTTAGCCCTCCTACCGCGAGCCTTCTCTTTGTTATCTCGCAATGGGATGGTTCATCCTCCAGAGGTTTTCAATAAACAACCTTTCTCCCTTCTGCTGAGTGATCTCTGAATAATCATTTTGGGTAAGGGTCTTCTACATCCCTCACACCATGAAAAGCCAATTGGACCAGGACAACATGTTGCCCAAAAGGTTAGTTCATTGAGGGCACCTATCAGGGAAGTGTATCTCAAGGCTCACTGCTAGCCATTGTTTGCTTGCAAGCAGAAAAAACAGAGAAGACCAAGAATAAAGAAGAAGAAAACACCAACACAGGCTTGAATCAGGACTTTAGTGGGAAGACATAACAAAAGGGAAGAGAACAGTATACTCATCTCTCATCCAGAATCTTAGGACAGCTGTCTTGTCTGGGTGTCAGCTGCTTCTGGGTTCATATTAAACAAACCTTGAGATCCTGGAAGGATTGTACCCTTCACTCAATGGCAGGGACTTCCTTCAGATGATCCAGAGGTCCACCCCTAAAGGTTTGCCAGCTTCGAGAGTAGTCAGAAGGACCTGATAGGGACCCTTAGAGAAAACTTACATCAATCTTTGGATCTGATTTCTGTTCAGCATAAGATAGATCCTTGATTAAGGGTCTCTAAAAAAGCACATAGAGAACCAGTTAAGCAGGATTAGTTTCAAACAATACAATAAGGTTTTCACACAATTTTTTTTTGCACAAAACCTTTTGGTATTGGCTAAGAAATAGACTAGTTGATCAGTGAAGTAGGTTAGGTTCACAGGAAAAAATAGTCGATAACTATAGCAATCTGATGTTTGACGAACCCAAAGATGCCAACTTTTGGATAAGAAATCACTATTTGACAAAAACTGCTGGGAAAATTGGATATTAGTATGGCAGAAACTAGGCATTGATCCACACTTAATACTGTGCACCAAGATAAGATCAAAATGGGTCCATGATTTAGGCATAAAGAATGTGATTATAAATAAATTAGAGGAACATAGGATAGTTTACCTCTCAGCCTTGTGGAGGAGGAAGGAATTTGTGACCAGAGAAGAACTAGAGATTATTATTGATCACAAAATAGAAAGTTTTGATTATATCAAGTTAAAAAGCTTTTGTACAAACAAAACAAATGCAGACAAGATTAGAAGGGAAGCAATAAACTGGGAAGACATTTTTATAGTCAAAGGTTCTAATAAAGGCCTCATTTCCAAAATATGTAGAGAATTGACCCTAATTGATAAGAAATCAAGCCATTCTCCAAATGATAAATGGTCAAAGTATAAGAACAGACAATTCTCAGACGAAAAAATTGAAACTATTTCCACTCATATGAAAGAGTGTTCCAAATCAGTATTGATTAGAGAAATGCAAATTGATACAACTCTGAGATACCACTACACACCTGGGAGACTGGCTAAGATGACAGGAAAAGATAGTAATGAATGTTGGCGAGGATGCGGGAAAACTGGAACATTGATGCATTGTTAGTGAAGCTATGGATGGTCCAACCATTCTGGAGAACAATCTGAAACTCTACTCAAAAAGTTGTCAAACGGTGCATACCCTTTGATCCAGCAGTGTTACTACTGGGCTTATATCCCAAAGAAATATTAATGCAAAATTGTGCAAAAATACTTGTGGCAGCTGTTTTTGTAGTGGCAAGAAACTGGAAACTGAGTGGATGCCCATCAATTGGAGAATGGCTGAGTAAATTGTGGTATATGAATGTTATGGAATATTATTGTTCTGTAAGAAATGACCAGCAGGATGAATACAGAGAGGCTTGGAGAGACTTACAATGAAATGAGCAGAACCAGGAGATCATTATACACTTCAACAACAATACTATATGAGGAACAATTCTGATGGAAGTGGCCCTCTTCAACACTGAGAGGATCCAAATTAATTCCAATTGTTCAGTAATGAAGAGAACCAGCTACACCCAGCGAAAGAACTATGGGAAGTGAGGATGGACTACAACATAGCATTTCCACTCTTTCTGTTATTATTCGCTTACGTTTTTGTTTTTCTTCTCAGGTTATTTTTACCTTCTTTCTAAATCTGATTTTTCTTGTGCAGCAAGATAACTGTATAAATATGTATAGATATAGTGGACTTAACATATATTTTAACATATTTAACATGTATGGGACTGAAGTGGAAATGCACCCCAAATGGAACGTTAAGAAACATAATCTTGAATCTTTGTAGTTAGAAGTGTATTACTAGTTCTTCACGCCCTAATGCAAATGGTATTTTTAAACCCCCAGATGTGCTGCCCTAAAAACCTAAGACCTTGACAATTTGATAAACTTAAAGAAATACTGTCTTATTGCTGTCTGGGAATGGCCCCCTTAGAGTGATAACTTTTGCCTCCTGTCTAGAATAGAAATTCCTTTTATTATGACAAATGTATCAAGAAACATTTTGATCTCTCTCTCTCTCTCTCTCTCTCTCTCTCTCTCTCTCTCTCTCTCTCTCTCTCTTTCTCTTCTGTCTATAAGTACATGGCCCTGAGACCATTCATTACTGACCCCTCCTGTCTTGGTGTTGGGGGATCAATCCTGGCCTACTGGCCAGGACTCTTAAACACTCTTAAAACTTCATTATTTTGGTTGCCCTGTATTTTCTCTCACTTGGGCACTTCATTTGGAGGCTCCCCAGTGAGATGGCCTTTGGCTCTGTTTGACAGCCAGTCTCTTTTCCTGAAGGGCAAAGGGGGTTACTGTCTCTAGGGGGCCACCGAGATGATGTTCCTTGGCCTCAGACCTCGGTAACCCACGTTTGCGGACCGGGAGAGGAGACATAAATTTGACTCAATTAGCTTCGAGCATTCTGGGAACCGGTTTAATTCTGGGTGAGTACTCAGGGATAGTAGGTGGTTATGCTGGACACAGCAATAATAACGCCTACCGGCCTCCACAGGCACTGTCAGAGTGCCCTGGCTGGTTTTCTCTGGAACTGTTTTGTCTGTTTCTTAGTATCCCAGGGTTGTGTGTTTACTGTCTTTTTGTGTATGTGTATTTTGGTGTCTGTGTCTATTGAAATGGGAAATTCTAAACCAAAAACTTGCCAAGAAGAAGGACTCCTGAAGTATTTTTTAAAGAACTTTAAAGAATTTCAGAAAATGCTAATGATTATGGTTATAAAGTTACCAAAAGGAGTTTAACTGAGTATTGTCAGTCTGAATGGCCTAGTCTGGGAATTGCTTGGCCACCGGAGGGAACCTTTAATCCACAATTAATTGACAAAGTAAAATAGAAAGTCTTTAGTGAGCCTGGAAGGTCAGATGAGGTTCTGTATATCCTTGTTTGGTCAAATGGGCTACCCCTGAAAACTTTGGTTGGTAGTACTGCCTCAAAAGTTCCTACAAAGACCTCTGTGACCCCTGCACCTGTGGCCTTCCCTGAACCTGCGACCTCCTCCACACCTCCGGCCCTCTCTTGCACTTGTCCTAACCCCAGCACCAGTATCCTGTGGACTTCAAAAGTGGAAGAAATACCTTGCTCCCACAAGGGTACAGAAAATCACCATCTGTACCCCGTTCTGCCTCCCCCAGCAGTGGAAGATCTCCTAGATCAACTGCAGGTTCCACCCCCTTACTGCCCCCCCTTTCCATACTCTGCTGTTCCTGTCAGTGGTGTTTCAGTTCAGAGTCCAGCCCATACCAGGGGGTGCCACCTATAGGTCCCACCATGAGTCCCGACTCCAGTACCTCCACTTCCCCATTTCCCTTATGAGAAGTTGTACCTATCCAGGACACCAGAGATCACAATCGCTTCTTTATGGTTTATGTCCCTCTTACTACTAGTGATCTTTATAATTGGGGGCAACAAAATCTGTATTTTTCTGAAAAACCCCAGGGGTTTATTAGCCTCCTTCAGACTATATTCTTTTCGCATTAGCTGACCTGGGATGATTGCCAACAGCTCCGTCAGGTATTCTTCATTAGTGAAGAGAGGGAGCGCATTGTTAGGGAAATGAGGAAGAGAGTCTTGGGCCCTGATGGCCGCCCAACTCTTGTCCCTTTGCAATTGGCCTGTGTGGTCCCTGATACACATGCCAACTGGGACCATAACACAGACCATGGGAGAGAAGCCCTGGACTGGTACTGCCAGTTGCTCTTAGGAGGGCTTAGGGGGGCTGCCAAGAAGCCTACAGATTTGTCTCAGGTTACTGAGATACAACAGGGAAAAGATGAGGCGCTGGCTGTTTTTTTGGAAAGGTTGATGGAAGCCTATTATACACACCTGATGACCCAGAGGATCTGAATAACCGCAGGGCAATTGTTGTTGATTTTGTTGCTCAATGGGCTCCAGACATTAGGAAGAAATTGCAAAAGCTAGAGGGTTTTGAGGTAAAGAATCTCTGCATAATTGAAATTGCACAGAAGGTTTTTAATAACCAGGAGGAACCCCAGGACCAACAGAATAAGAAAATGGCCAAAGCAGTTATAGCAGCCCTAGAAGACACTGAAAGAGGTGGCTGGTGGAGAAAAGGGAGGGGGAGCTACAGATGCCAAAAGATTGGGGGCCCCCAAAAGGGAACCAGCAGTCACTGGTATCTGATCAGTGTGCACATCACAGGAAGTATGGACATTGGAAAAATGAATGCCCAGAGAGGAGAGGAGGGGAACCAGTTCTGGCCAATGCGCAAAATGAATAGGGATACCCAGGCTCCCATGTTACTTCACAAACCCCCCCAGGGAGCTGAAGGTCACTTTGAATGTGGGGGGGTCACCCTATGCACTTCTTAGTGGACACAGGAGCTACGAAATCTGTTCTCCAAACCCCCTTGGCATCCCTGTCAAAGGACACTATCTATATACAAGAAACTACTGGAAAAATAAAAAAGGTCCCTTAAACGACCTCATGTACAGATGACTTGGGTCAAGGAGTGGTAAACCATTCTTTTCTTATGATGGCAGACTGCCCTTAATACCTCCTTGGAAGGGATCTTTTACACAAACTGCAGGCAACTATTTCCTTCAAGGACTCGGATGATCCCCATGTTTCCTTTACCCCACAACTGCTTATTTCCTGCCCCCTCTCAGAGGAATTCAGGCTCCTTTACCCAGCACCTCAATTTCAAGCAGCCATGACTCTGACATTGATCTCCATGGGGGTCTCTGCCACTGATCTCCATGGAGGTCTCTGCCATTGATCTCCATGGGGGTCTCTGCCACTGATCTCCATGGAGGGTCTCTGCCATTGATCTCCATGGAGTCTCTGACATTGATCTCCATGGAGGGTCTCTGACGTTGATCTCCATGGAGGTCTCTGACATTGATCACCTTGGGAGGTGTCTGACATTGATCTCCATGGGTGGTCTCTTCCACTGATCTCCATGGAGGTCTCTGACATTGATCTCCATGGGGGGGTCTATGTACCTTATCTCCATTAGGGGTCTCTACCACTGATCTCCGTGGGTGTCTCTGACACTGATCTCCATGGAGGTCTCTGCCACTGATCTCCATGGAAGGTCTCTGCCATTGATCTCCATGGGGGTCTCTGCCACTGATCTCCATGGAGGGTCTCTGCCATTGATCTCCATGGAGGTCTCTGACATTGATCTCCATGGAGGGTCTCTGCCATTGATCTCCATGGAGGTCTCTGACATTGATCGCCTTGGGAGGTGTCTGACATTGATCTCCATGGGTGGTCTCTGCCACTGATCTCCATGGAGGTCTCTGACATTGATCTCCATGGGGGGTCTATGTACCTTATCTCCATTGGGGGTCTCTACCACTGATCTCCGTGGGTGTCTCTGACACTTATCTCCATGGAGGTCTCTGCCACTGATCTGCATGGGGGGTCTCTACCACTGATCTCCATGGGAGTGTCTGGTATTGATCTCCATGGGGGTATCTGTTCCTGATCTCCATAATGGAACTCTTGATATTGACCTCAATTAGGGGGGTCTCTGCCACTTATCTCCATGGAGCTTATCTGCCACTGATCTCCATGGGGCTTCTCTGCCACTGATCTCCATGGGGGAGTCTCTGTCACTGATATACATGGAGGTCTCTGGCATTGATGTCCATGTGGGGTCTAGGTACCTTATCTCCATGGGAGGTCTCCACCACTGATCTCCATGGGGGTCTCTGCCATTGATCTCGATGAGGGTCTCTGACATTGATCTCCATGGGGGTCTCTGACATTGATCTCCATGGGGTGTCTCTGCCACTGATCTCCATGGAGGTCTCTGCCATTTATCTCCATGGGGGTCTCTGCCATTGATCTCCATGGGGGTCTCTGACATTGATCTCCATGGGGGTCTCTGACACTGATCTCCATGGAGGTCTCTGGCATTGATGTCCATGTGGGGTCTATGTACCTTATCTCCATGGGGGGTCTCCACCACTGATCTCCATGGGGGTCTCTGCCATTGATCTCCATGAGGGTCTCTGCCATTGATCTCCATGGGGTCTCTGCCACTGATCTCCATGGGGGTCTCTGACACTGATCTCCATGGGGGTCTCTTCCACTGATCTCCATGGGTGGTCTCTGACATTGATCTCCATGGGGGGTGTATGTATCTGATCTCCATGGGGGTTTCTTCCACTGATTTCCATAAGCTGACATTGATGTTCATGGGGGGGTCTCTGCCACTGATCTCCATGGGGGGGGTCTCTGTCCCTGAGCTCCATAACGGATCTCTTGATATTGATCGCCATGGGGCGTGTCTGACTGATCTCCAGGGAGGTCTCTGCCACTGATCTCCATGAGTGTCTTTGCCACTGATCTCAATGGGGTGTCTCTGCCACTTATCTCCATGGGTTTCTCTGATACTGATCTCCATGGGGGGTCTATGTACCTTATGTCGATTAGGGGTCTCCAGCACTGATCTCCATGGGGGTCTCTGCCACTGATCTCCATGGAGGTCTCTGCCATTGATCTCCATGGGGGGTCTATGTACCTTATGTCAATTAGGGGTCTCCAGCACTGATCTCCATGGGTGTCTCTGACATTGATCTCCATGGGGGGGTCTCTGCAACTGATCTCCATGGAGGTCTCTGACATTGATCTCCATGGGGGGTGTATGTATCTGATCTCCATGGGGGTTCTCTTCCACTGATTTCCATGAGCTGACATTGATGTTCATGGGGGGGTCTCTGCCACTGATCTCCATAGGGGGGGGGTCTCTGTCCCTGAGCTCCATAACGGATCTCTTGATATTGATCGCCATGGGGCGTGTCTGACACTGATCTCCAGGGAGGTCTCTGCCAGTGATCTCCATGGAGCGTCTCTGCCACTGATCTCCAAGAGGGTCTCTGCCACTGATCTCCATGGGAGTCTCTGACATTGATCTCCATGGGGGAGATTCTGCCACTGATCTCCCTGGGGGGTCTATGTACCTTATCTCAGTGGAGGGTCTCCACCACTGATCTCCATGGGGGTCTCTGACGTTGATCTCCATGGGGCTCTCTGCCATTGATCTCCATGGGGAGGGGGGATTCTCTGTCCCTGAGCTCTATAATGGATCTCTTGATATTGATCTCCATGGGGCGTGTCTTCCACTGGTCTCCATGGAGGTCTCTGCCATTGATCTCCATGGAGGCCTCTGCCATTCATCTCCATGGGGGTCTGTGACATTGATCTCCATGGGGGAGGTTCTGCCACTGATCTCCATGGGAGGTCTCTGGCATTGATCTCCATGGAGGTCTCTGACTTTGATCTCCATGAGGGGTGTATGTATCTGATCTTCATGGGGGGTCTCTTCCACTGATCTCCATGAGCTGACATTGATGTCCATGGGGGG
Source organism: Sarcophilus harrisii (assembly GCF_902635505.1). Taxonomy (NCBI): domain Eukaryota; kingdom Metazoa; phylum Chordata; class Mammalia; order Dasyuromorphia; family Dasyuridae; genus Sarcophilus; species Sarcophilus harrisii. The sequence continues at coordinate 15,587,736 of NC_045432.1, read as the reverse complement.
GGTCTCTGCCACTGATCTCCATGGGGGGCGTCTCTGTCACTGAGCTCCATAATGGGTCTCTTGATATTGATCGCCATGGGGCGTGTCTGCCACTGATCTCCATGAGGCATCTCTGACGTTTATCTCCATGGGGGTCTCTGCCATTGATCTCCATGAGGGTCTCTGATATTGATCTTCATAGGGGTCGCTGACATTAATCTCCATGGGGGGGTCTCTGCCACTGCTATCCATGGTTGTCTCTGACACTTATCTCCATGTGGGGGGTCTCTGACATTGATCTCCATGAGGGTCTCTGTCCCTGATCTCCATAATGTATGTCTTGAATATTGATCTCCATGGGTTTCTCTGACATTGATCTCCATGGGGGTCTTTGACATTGAACCCCATGGGGGGGGGTGTATGTACCTTTTCTCCATGGGGGGTCTCTACCACTGATCTCCATGGATATCTCTGACATTGATCTCTATGGGGGGGTCTCTGAAATTGATCTCCATTGGGGGTCTCTGCCACTGATCTCCATGAGAAATATCTGGCATTTATCTACATGGAGGTCTCTTTCCCTGATTTCCATAATGTATCTTTTGATATTGATCTCCATGGGGGGGTCACTTACATTGATCTCCATGAGGGTCTCTTCCACTGATCTCCATGGGTGTCTCTGGTATTGATCTCCATGGGGGTCTCTGTTCTTGATCTCCATAATGGAACTCTTGATATTGACCTCAATTGGGGGGGTCTCTGCCACTTATCTCCATGGAGCTTATCTGCCACTGATCTCCATGGGGGTCTTTGACATTGAACCCCATGGGGGGGTGTATGTACCTTTTCTCCATGGGGGTCTCTACCACTGATCTCCATGGATATCTCTGACATTGATCTCCATGGGGGTCTCTGACATTGATCTCCATGGGGGTCTCTGCCACTGATCTCCATGAGAGGTGTCTGGCATTTATCTACATGGAGGTCTCTTTCCCTGATTTCCATAATGTATCTTTTGATATTGATCTCCATGGTGGGGTCACTTACATTGATCTCCATGGGGGTCTCTTCCACTGATCTCCATGGGTGTCTCTGGTATTGATCTCCATGGGGGTCTCTGTTCTTGATCTCCATAATGGAACTCTTGATATTGACCTCAATTGGGGGGGTCTCTGCCACTTATCTCCATGGACCTTATCTGCCACTGATCTCCATGGGGCTTCTCTGCCACTGATCTCCATGGGGGTCTCGGACACCGATCTCCATGGAGGTCTCTGCCATGGATCTCCATGTGGGTCTCTGCCACTGATCTGCATGAGTGTTTCTGCCCTGATCTCCATGGGTGTCTCTGACACTGATCTCCATGGGGGAGTCTCTGTCACTGATATACATGGAGGTCTCTGGCATTGATCTCCATGGGGGTCTCTGACTTTGATCTCCATGAGGGTGTATGTATCTGATCTTCATGGGGGGTCTCTCCCACTGATCTCCATAGGGGAGGTCCCTATCCCTGAGCTTCATAACGGATCTCTTGATATTGATCGCCATGGGGCGTGTCTGCCACTGCTCTCCATGGAGGTCTCTTCCCCTGATCTCCATGGGTGTCTCTGACACTGATCTCCATAAGGCATCTCTGATATTGATCTTCATGGGGGTCGCTGACATTGATCTCCATGGGGGTCTCTGCCACTGCTATCCATGGTTGTCTCCTGACCCTATCTCCATGTGGGCGTCTCTGACATTGATCTCCATGAGGGTCTCTGTCCCTGATCTCCATAAAGTATGACTTGAATATTGATCTCCATGGGGTTCTCTGACATTGATCTCCATGGAGGCCTCTGCCATTCATCTCCATTGGGGTCTCTGACATTGATCTCTATGGGAGTTTCTCACTGATCTTGGGTCTCGACATTATCTCCATGGGGTCTCTGTCCTGATCTCCATAATGGATCTCTTGATATTGATCTCCATGGGGGGGTCTCTGACATTGATTTCCATGAGTATCTCTGCCACTGATCTCCATGGGGTTCTGTCCCTGAGCTCCATAACGGATCTCTTGATATTGATCGCCATGGGGACTGTCTGACACTTATATCCAGGGAGGTCTTTGCCAGTGATCTCCATGGAGCGTCTCTGCCACTGATCTCCAAGAGGGACTCTGACGTTGATCTCCATGGGGGTCTCTAACATTGATCTCCATGGGGTGTCTCTGCCACTAATCTCCATGGAGGTCTCTGCCATTGATGTCCACGGAGGTCTCTGCCATTGATCTCCATGGGGTCTCTGACATTGATCTCCATGGGGGTCTCTGACATTGATCTCCATGGGGGTCTCTGCCATTTATCTCCATGGGGGTCTCTGCCACTGATCTCCATGAGTGTCTCTGCCATTGATCTCCCTGTGGGGTCTCTGCAACTGATCTCCATGGGTGTCTCTGACACTGATCTCCATGGGGGGGTCTCTGCCTCTGATCTCCATGGAGGTCTCTGACATTGATCTCCATGGGGGGTGTATGTATCTGATCTCCATGGGGTGTCTCTTCCACTGATTTACATGAGCTGACATTGATGTTCATGGGGGGTCTCTGCCACTGATCTCCATGGGGGGGGGTCTCTGTCCCTGAGCTCCATAACGGATCTCTTGATATTGACGCAGGGGTGTCTGACATCTCAGGGAGGTCTCTCCAGTGATCTCCATGGAGCGTCTCCTGCACTGATCTCCAAGAGGGTCTCTGACGGGATCTCCATGGGGTCTCTGACATTCTTCCATGGGGAGATTCTCCACTGATCTCCATGGGGTCTCTGTCCCTGATCTCCATAATGGATCTCTTGATATTGATCTCCATGGGGGGGGTCTCTGCCACTGGTTTCCATGGAGGTCTTTGGCATTGATCTCCCTGGGGGGGTCTATGAACCTTATCTCAGTGGAGGGTCTCCACCACTGATCTCAATGGGGGTCTCTGCCATTGATCTCCATGGGGGTCTCTGTCCCTGATCTCCATAAAGTATGACTTGAATATTGATCTCCATGGGGTTCTCTGACATTGATCTCCATGGAGGCCTCTGCCATTCATCTCCATTGGGGTCTCTGACATTGATCTCTATGGGGGAGTTTCTGCCACTGATCTCCATGGGAGGTCTCTGACATTTATCTCCATGGGGGTCTCTGTCCCTGATCTCCATAATGGATCTCTTGATATTGATCTCCATGGGGGTTTTATCTGATCTCCATGGGGTGTCTCTTCCACTGATTTACATGAGCTGACATTGATGTTCATGGGGGGGTCTCTGCCACTGATCTCCATGGGAGGTCTCTGTCTCTGAGCTCCATAACGGATCTCTTGATATTGATCAGCATGGGGAGTGTCTGACACATCTCCAGGGAGGTCTCTGCCAGTGATCTCCATGGAGCGTCTCTGCAACTGATCTCCAAGAGGGTCTCTGACGTTGATCTCCATGGGGTCTCTGACATTGATCTCCATGGGGGTTCTGCCACTGATCTCCATGGGAGGTCTCTGACATTTATCTCCATGGGGGTCTCTGTCCCTGATCTCCATAATGGATCTCTTGATATTGATCTCCATGGGGGGGGTCTCTGCCACTGATCTCCATGGAGGTCTTTGGTTTGATCTGGGGTCTATGAACCTTTATCTCACTGAGGGTCTCCACCCTGATCTCAATCTCCATGACTCCATGGGGTTTCGTACCTGATCTATGGGGTCTCACTGATATCCATAAGCTGCTGATCTCTGGGTCTCTGCCATTGATCTGGGGAGGGGTTCCTGTCCCTGAGCTCTATATGGATCTCTTGATATTGATCTCCATGGGGCGTGTCTTCCACTGGTCTCCATGGAGGTCTCTGCCCTTGATCTCCATGAAACCTCTGCCATTCATCTCTATGGGGGTCTGTGACATTGATCTCCATGGGGGAGGTTCTGCCACTGATCTCCATGAGTGTCTCTGACACTGATCTTCATGGGGGCATGTACCATTCCATTTTCACCATATCTCCGTGGGTGTCTCGCCTTATCTCCATGGAGGGTCTCTGCCACTGGGATCTGCATGGGGCGGTCTCTACCACTGATCTCCAAGGGAGCTTATTATTCCATGGGGCCTCTGTTCTTGATCTCCATAATGGAACCTTGATTTGACCTCAATGGGGGGTCTGCCCTTATTTCCACGGGACTTTCTGCCACTGATCTCCATGGGGCTTCTCTGCCACTGATCTCCATGGGGTCCGGACAAGATCCCATGGGGGTCTCGCCATGGATCTCCTGGGGCCCCCTGATATATGGTGTTTCTGGCCCTGATCTCCATGGGTCTCTGACACTGATTCCGTGGCGTCCTTTCCCAATTACATGGGGTCTCTGGCATTGATGTCCATCTGGGGTCTAGGTACCTTATCTCCATGGGAGGTCTCCACCACTAACTCCAGGGGTCTCGCCATTGATTTCGAAGGGTCTCTGACCCCTTGGGGGTCCACATTATCCCATGGGGTCTTAAATTGATCTCAAGGGGTCTGGCCACTGTCTCCATGGGGTCCTGCCAATCTCCATGGGGTTCGAGTTGATTCCAGGGGCCCGACACTGACTCCTGGGGGTCCTGGTCTCCATGGATCCAATTGATCTCCATGGAGGTCTCTGCCATTGATTTCCATGGAGGTCTCTTATGTTGATCTCCATGGGGGTCTCTGAAATTGATCTCAATGGGGGTCTCTGCCACTGATCTCCATGAGTGTCTCTGCCATAGATCTCCATGGGGGGTCTCCGCCAGTGATATCCATGGAGGTCTCTGGCATTGATCTCCCTGGGGGGTCTATGTACCTTATCTCAATGGAGGGTCTCCAACACTGATCTCCATGGGGTCCTGACGTTGATCCCATGGGGGTCTCTGCACTGACTCCAAGGTTCTGACATTGATCTCCAGGGGTGTGGTCTTTCCCATGGGGTCTCTTCCACTGATTTCCATGACCTGACATTGATGTTCATTGGGGGGGTCTCTGCCACTGCTCTCCATAATGGATCTCTTGATTTTAATCTCCATGGGGGCTCTGCCATTGATATCCATAGTGTCTTCCACTGATCTCCATGGGGAGGTCCCTATCCTCTTTCGGTCTGTTTGCCCTGGGGGTGCTCCCACTGCTCTCCCAGGGGTCCTTCCCCTATTCCGGGTGTTCTGACACT